>NC_142946.1:48709227-48781727 GCF_046866305.1 Octopus bimaculoides
GATTCCAAGAAGCAAAATGCCAAGAAGTTATTAATTTAATGCTTAAATGTTGTGAAAAATATGGTGCTAAGTCCAACTGCTGTGATGGATTCAAGGACATTTGGAAAGAATTTTCTAAAACTAATAGCCAATAACCAATAAACATGGTTCTGCAAAAATATAAAAATAAAAAAACTATGCACACATATATCAAAAGCTAACTCATCATTTAGGCTCCGACTGAGCTGGCACATGACCAAAAGCATTCCAGATATGACCATTTCATCTTTATTCAAGCATTACTATCAAGGACTACATTATGTTCCCTCTGTTGTTTCTTTTTTTAAGACATTAAACTGACATGGCTGCCTTTTCTAGCAGGTCAAGCAGTCACCTAGAGATTTCCACAATGATTTTTCAATCATCATCATCATCATCGTTTAACGTCCGCTTTCCATGCTAGCATGGGTTGGACGATTTGACTGAGGACTGGCAAGCCAGAAGGTTGCACCAGGCTCCAATCTGATCTGGCAGAGTTTCTACAGCTGGATGCCCTTCCTAACGTCAACCACTCCGAGAGTGTAGTGGGTGTTTTATGTGCCACCGGCATGAGGGCCAGTCACGCGGTACTGGCAATGACCTCGCTCGAATGAATTTCTAACGTGCCACCAGCACAAGTGCTAGAAGGCAACGCTGGTAACGATTATGCTCAAATGGTGCTATTTACGGGCCACTAGCACGGAAGCCAGACAGCTGCTCTGGCAATGAACACGCTCAGACAGTGCTGTTAGTGCTCCACTAGCGTGGTGCCAGTCATCGAGTATGGTTCAATTACGATTTCAGTTGCCCCAATGGGTCTTCGCAAGCAGAGTTTAGTGTCCAATGAAGGAGAGGTTAGCATGGGTGCCAGTTGTCGGATTCGGTTCGATTTCGATACACACACACACACACACACACACACACACACACACACACACACAATAATAACTATAATAATATATCATGATAAACAATTGCAGCATGGAAGGTGTCTATAAGCCATTCAAAAACACACAAAAACCGTTAGACTCTTCAACATTTAAATTTAGTTTGCCAAAATATTTTCGTCACTTTGAGACCGTGACCTGTTCACTGACAAAATTCTGTGCTGCAGTTTAAATGCTGAAGTGAATCCAACGGCCCCCACGTGCCCTCAAATGGCCCACAAACACCCTCCATGCTGCAATTGTATATATATATATATATATATATATATATATATATATATTTATTTAAGCAACCAAATTTCCCTTAACAAAATGATTGTGCATGCATGTGTGTGTGTGTGTGTGTGTGTGTGAATAAGGGGTCACAAAGCAGCCTTCACATAATAACCAAATCTCCTTCAAATCTTTATAGTAAGCCTAATGATTGAAATAAATTTCAATATCCTAATTTTCTCATTAAGATGTTGCTGCTTTCATGACCCAGTAGGTAAGGGTGATCAGAAGTGGAAGCTTCAAATTTCTGCCAGGAATTACAAGGGACCTTATTAAATATTTTTTTAAGCAACCAGTTTTCCTTCAACAAAAATATTGTGTGTGAGTGTGTGTCTATGTGTGAAGAAGGGGCTACAAAGCAGCCTTGATATAGTAACCAAATCTCCCTCAAAATTTTTATAGTAAACCCAATAATTGAAATAAATTTAAATATTGTAATTATCTCTTTAAAGTTGTTACTTCTTTGATTGTCCAATAGGTAAGTGTGCTTAGAAGTAGTAACTGAACACACCAGTAGAGTTTCAGGTCTCTACCAGGAATTACATGGGGTCTCATTAAATATTTTTTTTTTTTTTGTAAAGAACAAATGACTCAAAATTCAATGAATAACCATAAAATAACAAAATACACTTTTGAGATAAAGAAATAAGAATCTTAAACACATTGAGTGAAATGCTTAAGTGGCAACATTCCAACGAGGTTAGCTTTGCCCTTCATCCTATAAAATAATTACCAATATAGCACTGGGGTTGATATAATTGAATTGACTTACCCACTCCCCCAAAATTGCTGGCCTTGTGCTGGCCATGGCTGGACAAACAACACCACTTATATGATTATTTACAGTTATCATCATGTTGTAAATGAATTGATCCCATTATTTTTTTTAAAGCCTGGTACTTATTCTGTTAGTCAATTTTGCTGAACCGCTAGGTTACAGGGGATGTAAACACAGCAACTCTGGCAAGAAGACACAACTGCATACACTCATTTGTGCATGCAAACATTTACATACACACACACACACACACACACAAATTGCTTTGATTTCAAATAGTTATCTTCAAAAGTGTCAAAAAAAACATGTTTAAGAAAAGAAATCTTCTTTAATTCGATTGTGGTTGTGTGGCTTCCTGAGTTTTTTCATTACATTGCAGATCACAGACGTCATGATTTGGTGGGTACATGTTACTCAGCAATGTTCGGTAGTTGATTTTTTCTATAACAACTTTAGACGAAGGGCTCTTCAACAGAGATGGGTCAACCAGTTGGGTAACCTGAATTGCTTGAGGCCTTTCCTGCCAGTCAATACATTTGAGAAGCTCATCATAAAATATCTTTCCATTATCATCTTTAGGGAACCTGTGAGTGACAGAAATTAGAATAGTTGAAATCATTGTCGGAAGTGCAATCATGGCAATGTGTCAAGACAGTTGCTCCTTAACCATTCAGTTTTGGGTTCAGTTCCACTGAACAGCACCCTTGACAGTTTGACCAAAGCCTTGTCAGTAAATTTGATAAACAGAAACATTCATATATGAGGGAGTGTTGAAAAGTTCCTGGCTTTAAAGGTATTGTGAAAGGCCTGGTGATTGAATGTTCGTGCCACACATTAGCTCACTCACTCCCCCAGATCGACGTTGCCTGAACAGGTGCTCAGGTGTACCACACATCAGGTGTTGAAGTGATTGCTGAACAACGTGAGATGAAGTGTTTTGCTCAAGAACACAACGCACCAGCAGGTCTAGGAATTGAAATTACGATCACTAGTTCATGAGTGCAAAACACACACACATATAAGTACAATATACATATTACAAACTGTGAACAAAAAAATAATCTAACAGAATAGAAATAAGGTAACTCACTTCTCAATAAGTTCCTCCAATAAATATTTTTTCAGTGGAATATTATGAGACAACATGATACATCTTAAACTAGTAGCAGGAATTTTACCAGTTCTGTAAATAAAGATGTTTAAGATCAGCTGAAGATTTACATTTGCCAGTCTTGACTCTTGATACCAACCCTCTTGGTTCCATGATATAAAACTAACCATTTTACAGGGTTCATAATTAAAAATTTCCATTGTAATTTTATCTAAGAACCTTTTATTACCTCTACTTTAGAGACGGTGGAGGTATTGTTTTCAGTCGCATTTGTTTCTTTCTTTCTTTGCCAGAATTTATATATTAAGATAACAATTTATTTGTCTCCTTCAACTTGAATGTATTCTAATTCATTAAAATTTCTTAATTAAGTATGTTAACATCCACTTTACTGGCAGATTTTGCTAATTATATGAACATAAAACAAATTAAATAAAAAGTTTTAATTTGAAGTATAGCTGAGTGAAGTGTATTATGTCAAATATTTCAGTATACTTGACTGACAAACCACATTTCACCCATTCAAAATTCAGGATCCAGTGGTTAATGGGAGCAAAGACTGCTCCAAAGATATGCAAACAAACAAATTTTCAAAAGCCATTTCACCTACACCAGCATGAAAACAACAATAACAACAACATCGTCATCATCATTGTTTTAACGCCCACATCTTCATTCTTGCAGGGGTCGGATGGAATTGTTCGGGGTGTATTTTCTATGGCTGGATGCTCTTCCTGTCACTAACCCTTACCTGTTAACAAGCTAGGTTATATTTCCTCATGGCCAGACATGGTGTTACATTGCTGGCAGACATGTGTCTGTCTGTGTGTATGCTTTACTGTCTACTTGCTTTGATATTGTGTGACAGCTGTAAATAAGTGTCACCATCATACAAGCATCTGTCTGTCTGTCTGTTTATCTGTCTGCCTTTATCTATCAACCTATCTATTCGTCTCTCATATATACATACATACATACATACACATATATATATATATATATATATATATATATATATATATATATATACAGTAGGCTTCTACACAGTTTTCTTTTGCTAAATCCACACACGTAGTATTAGTCAGCCCAGGGCTATAGTAGAAGACACTTGCTCAAGGTGCTGTGCAGTGGGACTGAACCTGAAACCACGTGGCTGCAAAGCAAGCTTCTTAAACATGCAGTCAAGCTTGCACCTATGTCATTCTTGTGCTTTTCTCTTTTCTTTTTCTTTTACTTATTGACTTATGCAAGTATAGAAAAATAGACATTAAGATGATGATGATGATGATGACGAGTCTGGAAAAAGGGGAAGGGGGCCCGTGACCCCTTACAGAACCTTCCAAGACTGGCATCAACATTAACAGCATCAAAATCTCACTTCACATATCAGCGTCACACAATTTATCCTGCAACATTCAACGATTGTATACTCACCGGTCCCGGTCTTCATGAAGACAGCTTTTAAGCAGGTCTTTCATGTCTTCAAACCCAGCCTTTCTCAGCTGCTCTTGGGTCAACATGATGACCAACTCCGGACACTTGTCCAGCGAAGGCTCCTCGTATTTAAAGAATCGACCAATCGTGATGAGTTCGTGTTCGCTGAGGTTGCCCGGTGCACACTTACACAGGATGTCAATCATATCTTGGAACGTCACATAGTCTGAGCTCCCTGGATCTCGAAACAGGAACTGCTTTGTCAGCTGTTCCTCTCCCACCTTCACTGAGTCTTTGAGTTTCTGTACTATTTTTCTGATGTCTGCCTGTGGAAACTGGAAGAGAAAAGAAGGTGAAGAAACCACATCATTGAGCATCAATACTAATGGGAAAGCTTTGTAAAGTTACTTGCGATATATATATATATATATATATATATATATATATATATATATATACACATTTCATATGTGTGTGTATATACATATATATATATACATATACACACATCCATGGTTCCTCCTTATGATGTCTTTAGCCATTGGATCCTATAAAGGAGTTGTTGAGGTAGCAAGCCATGAAACATGGTTGGAATTCTCTTACTGAAATTAGAGTGAGTGTAATATGCCAGTGCGTCTTTCATGCCATCAAATACTGTACATTAATATATTGAGATATAAAGGTGGTGAGCTGGCAGAATCATTAGCACACCTGACAAAATACTTCGTGCCATTTTATCTGTCTTTACGTTCTGAGTTCAGTTTCTGCTAAACTTGACTTTTGCCTTTCATCCTTTTGGGGGTCAATAAAATAAATAGCAGTCGAACACTAGGGGGTCAATGTTAACAACTTATCTCCTTCCCTCGAAATTGCTGGCCTTGAAATATATGTCACCAATTTCAAGTTAAAACATAATCTCCATTGATGATGACTTCTCACTTACATTTTTTTCTCAGCACAGAGGTATCTCTGCGTACTTGGTGTACTTGAAATTTACACTTGGAATTGATTAAAAAAAGGCCCTCTACTCCTAATGTAGAGATTCTCTCTTATATGATAATGATGATGATGATTCCAAGGACATTGATAATGATGATTGTGATGATAACAAGACAACAACGACAATTTGAAGTAAACCCTATTCAAAATCATCACACAAACCTCCTCTGGATGAGTCTCCATGTATTTGAAAGTGTTCTCATCAGCATCGATGATTCGATAGACATAATGATTCAGCTCCACGACAGCTCCGATGTTGAAGTCCTTGGCACAGTAATATTTTGTGGGTTCTATATTGAATTTTTGCTGATTAGGTAACTTGACTCGAGCTCGTCCGAGAAATATCCCAGTCTTCACACCTGCAATCAATGCAACAACAGCAAGACATTTAGCATTTGAAGCAGCCATATCCAGCCAAAATAATCTGCCTTTCTTATGTTCAAACTGGCCAGAGTCGGCCTCTCGTACCTACCCTACAATGTCCTTCTAAAAGTAAATAATCACATAATCAAAAAACTCAAAGCTATGAAATAATGCCTGGTTAATTAAAAGTCAATGTGAATAGATAAGCATTATATTTGACAGAGTAATCCAAATGCTAACAGGTAAAAGAAAGAAAACAAACAGAAAAAAAGACCATAATAAAATAAGCATGCAAAAACATTCACACACACATACATGCACATTGAAACACACATCATCATCATCATTTAACATCCATCTTCCATGTTGGCATGGGTTGGACAATTCAACAAGATCCTTTGAGATAGACGATGGCATCAAGCTCCAAAGTCTGCTTTGACAGGGTTTCTATGGTTGGATGCCATCCTAAAACCAACTATTTTTCAGAGAGTAAAAAGAAGTAAAGTAAGGTTCCTTCCCAAGTCTGTATGACTTGGGAAGGGCCGGTTTCCAAATTTCAGGGACTTCCTCAACCTATTTAAAACAGATTTAGATCTACCCCTTACTGCTAAAAGGGCATCATCCCTATATAGACCACCAGTAAGAAGGGGAAAACTGGCTTTAATTTGTGACAGGAGGTATAGTCCGACTAAGTCTGTTACCTGTGCGGAATCCGATGACCCCATAGTAATATCAAAAAAACCCGTTGAGTCCACCCTTTGCCATTCAACTTTGTTGTATGATATAAGGGTCTCCCTAGCAGCTAAGATAATGTACCAACTTATAAAATAAAATATGAAATCCCTTGACTGACCTGAATTTGTTTCACCCTTCAAAGTAATTTGAATCGTATCATCTGCCAAATAGTAATTGATGATGAAATCTTGCTCAGAAACACTGCATTCCTTTGTTAACATTTTGGCTAGGAAACACAACACACGACGGTCCAAACCATCCTTGTCATATTTCAGAAACTGCATAAAGTTTGCTGGTCTTGACTGTATGACAATCTTGTTGCAGTTTTGAAGGGTCTCCTCTTCGTTGCCAAAACCATTATATGGGGGACAAGTATACTGTATTGGCTCAATGAGAGTTTCTTTTTCTTTAATCGGAGTAAAATCAACTGGAAATAGAAGAAAAAGATATATTAAAAGAAAACGATGTTAATTGTAACCACATGGTGTTCTCTGAGAGGTAGTTAATATAAGGAGAGATAATCATTCCTGCATAATAACTCGCAGTATTAGAAGTTTGAAATTTAACAGAGGAGCAAAGACAATGCATTGAATATTTCACACACACGCACACACACACATACATACAAACATACATATATGTTCTGGGTATGACAATATATATACATAGATTTGAACTCAGGCCATAAAGGGGTGTCACTAAGTAGTGCAACACATGGTCCAACACTCTACCAATTCAGCCATTCCTATACTGAATCTATACAGCCATTTTTATTGATGCTTTGCCAGAACATCGATGATCAGTAAGTGATTAAAAAAAACCCATTACATACCAATTCCATATTTTGTTCTGTAGAAATTCTTAGTGAACTCATCACAATCACAGAGCTTAAAGGGACGCCCATAAACACTGATGATGTTTCCAAATTGCAAATCTCCAGCTCCATAGTAAGGAATTGTTACTTCCCCTGTCTTTTTCACAGAAATAGAAGAAAGCATAAAGAGACTTTATTTAAAGAAAAAATACTTTTAGTGTAATAAAATGGTTTTTAACTATTAATTGTGAGATATTAATTGTGGATATATTTTCTCAGTAAACTTCCTTGGCAGTGAACTTCCCTGGTGGTAAACTTTCTTCACAGTGAATTGATGGGGGTGAACTTTCCCTATGGTGAATTGTTGGGAGAGAAGTTACCTGTAATCCCTAGGACTGTAGTGAACTCAGTGAGAAGTTAATTTTCATGTAACATAATCTAGGGCAAATCAGCCTAGTGAACTCTTTTCCCTGCCCAAGCTATGCCACTTGGACAAATTATACTCAATACTGCAAGTTAACAAAACACTCATGGATTTTATTGTGCTTCCACTGTAGTATATATACTTACAGCTAAGAAAACCTGGGCCAATTTGTTAAGTGTTTTGGCTACAGGATTGTTTCTGTAGTGGTAGCATGCTATAAACCACTGTGTTATCAATTTAATATGAAAGGAAAGAAGAAGGTAACAAGCTGACAGGATCATTAGCATGTTAGGGAAAATGCTTAGCAGTATTTTGTCCATCTTTACATCCTGTGTTCAAATTCCACCAAGGTCAACTTTGCCTTTCATCCTGTCAGGAGTCAATGAAATAAGAACCAGTTGTGCACTGGGGTTGATGTAATCCATTCCCCAAAATTTCTGGCCTTGTGCCAAAATTTGAATTCAATATGAAAGGAAGGAAGAGCCACAGTCTCCAAACTACAAGTGGAAGTACACATGTCCAGGGTGTATGCTTCACAAAATCATACCCAGGCAAGTAAACTTGTGTGTGGTTGTGGTGGTAGTAATGGAGGGGTGAGAAGGAGGAGAACATGGCAGTGGTGGTGTTAATGTTGGTGGTGGCAGAGATGATGATGATGATGATGATGAGGGTTGTGATGAGAGGTGAGGTTGGTATTGATGACGATGATGATGATGATGATGATGATGATGACAATGACAATGAAGTTGATGAGGATGAGGGTGGTGGTAGTGAGAGTGATGTTGGTGATAACGAAGATAAATGATGACAGCTTTAACGCTAATGTCTGCAATACCAGCACAAATCTGAAGCTAAACAACACAAACCATTTAAAGAAAAATATTTGAGACATTTCATAAAGCAAGGAAGCATGTTTGAAAGCGGTGTCACCTGTAAACCATCATAAATGTATCGACCTTCTTTGTGCAGGGATCCAAAAACATTCAGTAGAGTGCGGTCACACACCTTTCCTGGAAAGTGGACATAGTTTTCTCCCTGGGAAACAACAACATTTTAAATCATTACATATGTATATATGTGTGTGTGTGTGCTGGAAAATTATGTGTGTGTGTGTGTGTGACAGAAAGAAGCTAGGGGTATGTTTGTGTAACGGTAGTAAACTTGTGAAAACATAGAGATGTGGGTTCAACTCCCATGCATATAGACAACTCTACTTTTTTTCTGTCAAGGGCTTATATGCCCCAATATTAGACTATTTACCTTAGTCAATGCACGGGGATTGCTTATAAGCTTTAATCTTATAAAATATCATTATTATTATTATTATCATTATTAATAGAATTGTAAAATTGATACCACTCACCAAAAAATTCACACACACACGTGTGTATACAATTTTGCATCTTTTCTACAATAATTTCCCACAACAATTTTACAATATTTTCTCTATGATTTCCCACAATAATTATATAGATTTTTTACTGTAGCCCTCATGAGAATTTCAGTTTTCCTATTCTAATTTCCCTAAACAATTTTACAATATTTGCATTATTATTTCCCCACAGCAATTTTATAACTTTCCACAGTAATCCCACAATCATTTTATAGTTTTCCTACAATAATTAATTTCTCAGTTATTCTACAATATTCCTATGACAATTTCCCCAACAAAAAATTTAGTTTTCTCACAACAATCCCACAATAATTATATAGATTTCTCACTCATGAGAATTTTAGCTTTCCTATTATAATTTACCTAAACAATTTTACAATATTCGCATTATTTTTCCCCAAAGAAATTTTACAATATTCCCACTGCAATTTCCCCCACAACAATCTTAAAGTTTTCCCACAATAATTTTACTATAATTTCCCACAACAATTTCACAGTCTGACTGCAGTGCTCCAGTAAAACAATAAAAGAACAAAAAACTAAAACAATGTAAGAAAACTGACCTTTGGCAGTTTGCCTCGTTTCACTAATATAGGGGACATGTCATTGCCACTGTTTGGAGAAAAGACCTCCCGGATTTCTATGGTGTCATCAGCTAAGAAATAGAACAAGGTGCAATTATGGACCACGCCGAAATCACTTGCTGTATCATCCCAGACACAAAAGAAACGAAGGACATGGGTGTCGTGTTCCAAAAACTGTTTCAGAGTGTCGATTCTCTTGTATGGACGTAATGGCAGCTGTTCCTCCTCTAACTAGAGACAAAACAACAAAAGAAAAACACATGGATAAGAATGGTGGAGATGGTGGTGGTGGTGGTGGTCGTCATCGCTAGTAATGGTGGTACTAATGGTGGTAGTGATGTGGCCATGCTGGGGCACTGTTGGGAAGGATTTTGCCAAGCAAATCAAACTCAATACTCTTTTTGTCCTTTTCAAGACCGGCACTTATTCTATTGGTCCTCTTGCTGAACCACTCAACTGCATGGATTAAACAAACCGACACTAGTTATCAAGCAGTGGTGGGGGACAAACACAAGCACAAAGGCACACCACACATACATACATACATACATACATATACAGTGGAAGACTGGGTCTAAAAATATTGGTTACCAGGAGACTAAGGGGGCCCACCCGCTACTATAAGGGGGCCCATCTGCAACTACAATGCTATCATTTAATCTTTTTCTTTTTTGTTAAAAGTATTCTTTTCAACTGTCTACTTTAAAGATTATAATTGTAATAATTAAATCATTTTAGAAAGCAGAATCTTATCAGAGGCAGATATATTGGTATATCACTTTACCTGCCTATGATAAGATTCTGCTTTATAAAATGATTTAATTATTACAATTATAATCTTTAAGACACAAATCGAAACAGCTGTAAGAGATTATGTTTATTTTTACAGTTAATAAATATACTTATTAATTGATTTATCTCCATTTTCTTATTTTTCTTGTATATATATATATATATATATATATATATATATATGGGTCAGCTAAATCTTTTAAATGCTCAGGGCTTCTATGAGTCTTGATACAGCCCTGAGTGGGGAACCAAAAGTACTGAATTCTGACTTACAGTTTTGCGAAATTTTGTGTATGGATCTTCTGGTATATGGCCTGGATTTGGGATCTTCACACCAGACTTGTACAAGAACTTATAAGTGAAGTGGTCACAGTTAACAATCTTGAAAACTTTGCCATAGAAGTTGATTTCCACTCCGATGTTCAAGTCTTCTAAAGAATAGAACTCGCTGGCGTGTGGTGATGGCTTTGGGATGCGATGTCTGCGAATAATTGTACCTGAAAGTAGAATAACAATGATAAAAATAAATAAATAAAAGAATGCAGTAATAATGTGGTTTTGAGTTCAGTTCCACCACATGGCACCTTGGGCAGGTGTCTTCTACTATAGCTCTAGACTGAGAAATGCCTTGAGTGAAAATGGTAAACAGAAACTGCGTGGAATACTGTTGTGCATATATATATATATATCTTCATAATCGTCATCAACAGGACTTATTCTTGTAGGCCTAGTACTTATTCTATCAGTCTCTTTTGCCGAACCGCTAAGTTACGGGGACGTAAACACACCACCATCGGTTGTCAAGCGATGTTGGTGGGACAAACACAGACACACAAACACGTACATATATACGATGGGCTTCTTTCAGTTTCCGTCTACCAAATCCACTCACAAGGCTTTGATCTGCCCGAGGCTATAGTAGAAGACACTTGCCCAAGGTGCCAAGCAGTGGGACTGAACCCAGAACCATGTGGTTCGTAAGCAAGCTACTTACCACACAGCCACTCCTACGCCTGTATGTATAGAAAATTTCATTAAAAAAATATCCATTTTTCTTAAAGTCATGAGAAAACAAAATCGGAGGCGGGCTTGAAAAAGACAAATTCTGTATTGTTCAATTTAAGAAACAATTTGGCAGTGACACCTACCTTGGTTGAGTCTACTGTTCTTTCTTTTAATATTGAATACTTCAATGGTATCATCTTCAAGATGGTAATAGATCATGCACTCGTGAATACGATACGTCTCTTCTTTTAGTTCCTGAACGGACTCTTGATAGTAAGCATTAAAACTGAGCACCTGTCGATCAAAAGCAACCCACGCTGGCATGTTTGATTGCTTGGCAAAACACAGTTCGGTGCGTACAGGTGGGACCTCCTGCTGTGGGTGAGGTTCGCCTCCGATGCCTGGCTTTGTGTCACCAGTGTAATAGAGCTCATTCTTAATTACTTGGAACGACTGCGGCTTGTGGAATTTGGTCTTCCCGATCTAAAAATGAATTGGATTAATTTATTTTGTCAAACAATAACTAATCCATGAATACAACAAAGACATGTGTTAACTAAATAATAAATAGAAAATATTGCTAAAGGAGAAAAAAATATATATATATAGTAAAAAGCATATTGTACTATGAAATTCTAGACATACAAAAGGATGAGATACTCATAGCTGGAACGCCTTTGGTCATAGTTAATGCTACTCATTCAGAGCTGAACTGGCTCTGAAAAACAATAAGGAAGCCTCCATGTAGTCGCTCGAAGTGCTAGAAATAGCAACTAAATCTCACTCAATCTGACCTTGCTGTATTCAAAAAGGAAAGACACATTGGATATTGTACTGACAGAGAGACGTGATGGTCATAGCTGAAATGTCTTTAAGATCTGAATATCTATTCAACCAGGGTGAACCCAAGGTTAATCAAGGGCTCAAATGATTCATTATCATTTTAAACATGATTATTTGATACGTGTTTAACTGATTTTATTGAAACCATTTCAGAATATATTGAATGATATACAAAATGTTAAAGGGAGGTAAATATACCTCTTACGCAATAACTTGATAACTAGGTTTTTAGTGGGTGGAAAGGATTCGGATCTTTTGTTCTGAGTTCAAAAACTACTGTGGTCAACTTTGCCTTTCGTTCCTCTGACATCGATGTAACGAAGTACCAGTTAAGTACTGGGTCGACATATCGATTGTTCCCTTTCCTAAAATTTCAATTCGTGTTTTGATTAAATACTATTTGAGTTGAATTCTTGGCTTAAAATATACTTTGGATGCGTGTCATTTTGTAAATTTGTGAAGGTACGAGGTGCATGGGGGTGGGGAGACGTTACACATCATGGATTCAAATTTCGTTTTTCCCATTTTGAAGTGTGTGATGCCAAAAAGAAAAAAAAATGAAAAATCCTCGTGGAAACAGAGAAAATCCAACCTATATAGGTGAGGTGGGAGCTATTCCGAACTCTGCCAATTTTACAACTTCACTTTATGATATTAAATCGAAAAAACGACAATTGAATTGACCCAGTGCAATTACTGGTATTATTTTATTGAATGATAGATAGATAGATAGATAGATAGATAGATAGATAGATAGATAGATAGATCGATAGATAGATAGATAAATTAGAATAGAGAAGAAGATAGACGGATAAAGAAAGAGAGAAATGAGGAGAGAGAAAAAGTTTTTCTTACATTATTTGAAAAAGTATTGCCAGGTAGAAAAGGTAGTGCCATTGTCGGTTAATATATTTTTGTATAAAACGTGATAATTCTACTGGTTTGTCGAAGAAAAATTGAAGAAGTAAATGGATAAAAAAATCGTTCAAAGTTTGTTTATTGGGGTATTTTTATACAGATAGATATTTCTATTTATATATGTGTGTGTGTGTTGCTAAGGAAATAATTAAGTTTAAGTTATATATAACGGTGGTTGAGGTTTAGATTAATTCAAAAGTTCGAAGAATTTTCATTTTTTTAAAATATATTTCTACAGAACGAATAAAGGAGTATAGCGTCTACAGAAAATATGAGGGAATGAAGGGGAGGAAAGTCGAGAGATAAAGATATAAGACGGAGTAAGTAGAAGGGTTAGTAAGAGTGAGTATACGGTAAAGAGGGGATATATATACACACACACATTTATATATATATATATATATATATATATATATATATATATATATATATATAAAGTGGAAAGGTTAATGGGATTGGTTATAAGGAAGAGAGAGGGGGGTAAGAAACGGAAAGAAAGATAAACGAAAAGAAATGAAAGAGTATAGGTGAGATACAGAGAGGGAACATATAGAGAAAAAGGAGTTGGAACAAGAGAAAAGTCGATAGATTAAAACGAAAGACTGGGATTGAGAAAGTAGAAGAGATGTTGACAGAGGTGGAGGTAAAAAGGTTTCTAACGTAAAGATAGTGTGTGTGTGTGTGAGAGATAAACACACACACACACACATATATATATATATATATATATATATATATATATATATATATATATATATATATATGTTCATAGAGAGAAAAGCAATAGACGAAGGAGGAAGGTAGGGAAAAGATAGAGGTAGATAGACGGAAGAAAGAGAGGACGATAGAGTGAGGTTAATAAGAAGGGAAGACTGGGGATAGGAAAGTGAAAGTCGAACGGGAAATGTTATTCTTCGTCCCGGTTAGAGTTGTTTTGTACATTGGGCAGCAAAACGTCTCCAATAATCCCGGTTTTGAACATAGTCTCCTGCATCTTCAAAAGTGATGCAAATTGCTTCAGATCTTAGATGGTGATACGTCATGTCTTCTTGGGTATCCCTCTCGTTCTCAGTCCCTCCAATGATACCCATCGTATCAGAAGTTTGACACTGATGAATTTTGTAATGTATTCCAGATAGGCGAGTTCAGTGCCATTGATGTTTTTAATTAAATTTAAGTGGGTCATCACTTAAGTAAGATGAGCAATGAAAGAGCGTCTACATAGCTTGATCTGCTAGAAATAACAGCTAGATTTCTCTGAAATCACACCCTACCATTTTAAAAAAGAAATGACAGGTAGCAGCCATCATCATCATCAATTAACATCCTTTTTCCATGCTGGCATGGGTTGGACGGTTTGACTGAGGTCTGGAGAGCCAGCAGCTGCACCAGGCTCCAATTTAATCGGGCAGAGTTTCTACAGCTGGATGCCCTTCCTAACGCCAACCACTCCGAGAGTGTAGTGGGTGCTTTTTATGTGCCACCGGCACAGGAGCCAGTAAGGCGGGCCTGGCAACGAACACATTTGGATAGTGCTTTTTATGTGCCCCCGGCACAGGAGCTAGTCAGGGGGTACTGACATCGGTCACAATCGGTTGGTGCTTTTTACATGTCACCGGCATGAGAGCCAGTCATGGAGACAAGATATTTGAAAAATTGTGCTGGACAGAAGATAGTCTGTAGTTGTCTGAATCAAATATGTAACTGGTGTTTATTTAACTGAATCTCGGGGTGAAAGGTAAAGTCCACCTTAGCAGGATTTGAACTCAGAGACCAATAAAAATAAGATGGCAACAAAAGCATTATAAGAATATTGAAAATTTTATTTTATTTGCAAAAATATAGGCTTGTTTTTAACTAGATGCACAGATTCTGTAATTTCCCACTTTTCATGGGAGAAGAGAAAGGATTTTGTGACAGGAATAATTTAATCAAAGGCATAATAATGTAAGTGAACTAAACTTTACAGTCACTGAAACTTGAAATTTTCTTGACAAAAATAAATTTCTTACATTGGCACAAGGCCAAACATTTTATAAGACAAGGATTTTATATATATATGTATATATATACATACATTGGGTTGTCAAATAAGCTTGTTTCTCTATTTTTTTTCATTTATTCTAATCTTTGCCATGTTATCTGAATTAACATGAAAAATACTTTTTTTCATTATTGTGTTTTATGATGTTTTATACTTTTATTCTTCCTTTACAACTTTTGTTTATTGTTTTTGAAATTCGAATGTTTTACCTCTTTTCGGATGTATGATGGTGAAGTACCAAGTAGAAAAAACAAACAAACAAAAAACAAGAATTTAACAGACAACCCAATATATATCATTTTCAAACAGCTTGCCGAAACAAGTTGTACTAGTTGAAAGCTCCGCATATTGGACTCTAGCAGATTTATGGGGTCATCAGGAGAAAATGCCTGCTGTTTTGGGGCCTTCCTCTTGATGACATTATTATATATGTATGTATGTATGTATATATATATATATATATATATATATATATATATATGCATTATATATATATATATATAATTCAGAAGAAAGGATTATCAGGCTCTTCCAGACTAATGACATTGAGATTGATGCAATCAATGTTTAATGTGAACATTTCTATGTCAATGTTTGCTGGATGACCATGAGTGACAGAGGAGGAGATCTCCAGAGAGGTGCAGAAGGTAAGCCTGAGAAAAGTGAAGCACAATGGGAGTAACAGTTAGAGAAGAAACCGGTGGGTCAGAGGGGAATGCTATTTCTAGCAGGTGGATCAACTACTTCATTGAGGCTCCCTTGTTGACTTATGGCTAAATGTCATTATGCTGTTAAATACACTAATATAATAATAATAAAAAAGTTTTATCTAAAATATCAAGTTTTCCCGGCTAAATATATGGTCTTTTTTATAATTTTGGTTTTAACTTTTAAATTACTTTACACAATTGGGGTTACAATGAGGGCATTCATGATAATAGTGTTGATAGCCCTTGTTTCTCTACAGTAAATCATCAATGGCAAAATGTACTCGTTGAAGATCATTCTTTTAATTTCCATGGAATCTTTGGGACTTGCAAGAAAGATTTCCTATTACATATATACATATATATATATATATATATATTGTGCAGACCTGAAACTTACTTGTGTGCATGTGTATGTGTATATTTGTGTCTATATACATGTATATATATATATATTTGTGCATATACATGTATATATGTATATATATATATATATATATATATATATATATATATATATATACACATACATACATACATACATACATACACACACACTCACACACATACATACATATATAGAGAGATAATTGCTTATCATATTTGCTGTTTGGCGTATTATACAGTTTATTATTATTGTTTATTATCAAGCTCATACCACTGAGTGAAGAAAAATAGACTTCTAGTCTGTTTATTATTATTATTCTATTTTTGTTTTTTATATTCATTTAATTGTCTTTTTATTCTATTAATTTCCTTTATTCTATTAATCGAAATGAGTAAAATCTAACTGTATAGAGGTGGGCAGAGTAGTTAAGAAAATTCATATCCTCCAGCTAATATCAATGCTACAATTCAGTTTTGATCTGTGTTTCTTCTTTGTTGATGTTGTCGACAACACTGACAGCATCAGTGTTGTCTTTGGCAACTCGTATCATTATCTTGCCCATGTTCTTGTTCGCTTCCATTTTCTCATGTGCGGCATTGATCTGGTCTAGAGGAAAAACACTGTCCATAACAGGCTTCAAATGACCTCTTTCAAAGTGTGACAAAGTTTGCTGTGAGAAGGCTTCGACAAGTTGACCTTTATACTGAAATTACAAAAAAACAACAAGAGTTAAGGGTTAAGATAAGGTGAGAAGTTTCAAAAGACAACAACAAATTTAAAAAATCAATGATAATTAGTTAATAAATAAATAAATAAATAAATAAAAACCAATAGTTATGGTTTAGTTAAGAAGCTTGTTCTGTGGTCTTAGGTTCAATTCCACTCTGTGGCTTCTTGGGCAAGTGTTCTCTACTATAACCGTAGTTGACTAATGCCTTGTATATGAATTTGGTAGGCAGAAACTGTGTGGAAGCCTTTTGTGTGTGTGTGTGTGTGTGTCTACATGTATCTTTGTGTGAGTATTTGTCACCAGCTCCCTACTGCTTGATAACTGGTGTTGGTTTGTTTATGTCTAGATAACTTAGCAGTTTCACAAAAGAGACTGATAGAATAAGTACCAAACTTGAAAGCAGAGAAAAGGAAAACAAAACATTAGTACTGGGGTTGATTTGTTCAAGTAAAACCCTTCAAGGTGGTGCCCCAGAATGGCTGCCATCTGACTGAAACAGGTAAAAGATGAAACCTTTCCAGGATTGTAACTATTATCAGATAAGGGATCAGTCCCTTCTTAGCTCTACTTGTGCAAATTTTATTAATGTAGTTTAACACCAAGTTAGCCCTGATTAAGCCTGATCAAAGGCTTTCTATCCTATGACCAATGGGTCATTTTTGTTTTTTTACAGGTATAGTCTAGTCAACCATTAAATATGACTCGTTTTTCCATGTTCATTAGTACTGTGATTCATACATAGACATTATGTGTTACTAGCTAAAATCTAGGGTTACTCACCTCATCAGTACGTGTCCTTAAAGTTGTGGCCATCAAACTGATTCTCTTCTTTAACAGTTCCAGGAATAAATTTCCATTCACTGACCGTCCACCTGTGAAAGAAATTAAATAGAAACATTGAGATGCAAGAATGGTTGTGTGGTTAAGCAGTTTACTTCCCAAACACACGGTTTGGGGTTCAGTCCTATTGTGTGGCATCATGGGAAAATGCCTTCTACAATAGCCCAGGACAAACCAAAACTCTTGTGAATGGATATGATAGATGGAAACTGAAAGAAGACCATTGTGTATATATATCCTCTTCATCATCTTTTAACATCCTTTTTTCTAGGCTGGCATGAGTTGGATGGTTCAACAGGAGCTAACAAGCCAGAAGGTTGTGCAGAGCTCCAATGTCTGCTCTGGCATGGTTTCTAAAGCAGTGTACTGGGTAATTCTTTTGTGGCACTGGCACTAGAGAGGATACCAAGTACTCACAAGACAAAACTCTTCAATGCAGTGGGACAGACTATTGAAGGATGTGAAAGTATGAAAGAAGAACTGGAAGAGGCATCTTACTGAAGAGGAGCGTGCATACATATTCTGGTGTCAATAAGTATTCTAAAACCAATATTAATCTAAGAATTTCTGAAGAGAAACAAGTTATAAAAAAGACATGCAAATCAGCTTAATACTGCCCATAATGCAACAGGTCACAAATGTTTTTTATAGTGTGACGGCCATATTTTTCTTCAACCAAAAACTAAAAGCAAAATTGAACTCTGTATTTTTCTAACAACCAGAAATATCAGGTTATATGAATCTTTTAGAATTATATTCTCAGAGAGCAATACTTAATATTGGTTTAAGAATACTTAATTGCACATTTTGAAGTCCTAAATGATTTCTGTACCAAGATTACAACCACCCCAAACTAATTTTATACTTACCAAGAAGTCCATATAAAACCCAGCGTCCATCCATAGCAAGGCAATTAACATTCATCTCCCAGTAAACACCTCCAACACAATCAAGAATCAAGTTGACTCCACGACCTGTAAACATTGCAAACATTTATTTCTAAAGCGTTTTTGTCTGCACAAATAGTTTCAACTAGTCATTTCGTAACACCTCATTAAGCAAACATTTTGACATGTGACACCCGAGTTCACTAGATATATTGACTAGTGAGACATTCCTTCAACTAAATATGTAGACAAGTGACCTCCCTTAACTCTTTAGCATTTAAACTGACCATATCCAGCCCAAATATTTTACCTGTTTTATGTTCAAACTGGTGAGATCTGACCTCTCACCCCAACCCAACAATGTCACTCTAAAAATAGACAAACACATCATTAATATGCCAACAGAGAATGGAAAAATATAAAAATCACAACTGATCAAGCACACTAGAGGACAACACTATTAATCAAACATTCTGACAGGTGATACACACCTTTAACTAAGCATGTTATCTGGTGACACCCTTTAACAAGGCATGTTGACTAATGAGACATTCCTTTAACTAGATATTTTGACAGGTGGCACTTGATTAGTGAGACACCTCTAATTAACTGTCAAAAGTAAGAATCCAAAATTAATCTTGACTATCCCCTAGGGTAGCAATTTAAAAGCACACCTTCAGAAATGTTAACTCTGACCCTCTCACAAAATTACAAATGAAGGAAGGTAGTAGAAAGTAATCAAAGACACACCTTCAGTGAATTTCATCACTTCTTCTGAGAAATCAGTCTCTTTGTAATTAAAGCCAGCTGAGGCCCCTAACTCAAGTGCCAACTTGATCTTGTCTTCTGAGCCTGCTGTCACAATTGCTTTGCCTTTAGCTAATGTCACCAACTGGATTGCTGCTGTACCAACACCACTTGCTCCTGCATGAACCAGCACATAGTCTTCAG
This sequence comes from Octopus bimaculoides, assembly GCF_046866305.1. NCBI lineage: Eukaryota > Metazoa > Mollusca > Cephalopoda > Octopoda > Octopodidae > Octopus > Octopus bimaculoides. The sequence continues at coordinate 48,729,206 of NC_142946.1, forward strand.
GTTGGAGTTTACCTGCAATATAAAGAAAACACTACTAATTCTTATATATATATATATATATATATATATATATATATAGACCTGGCAAGAAAAGTGAGATCATGGCTGTAGCCTACACCAGTGTCACATAACCAGCCCATTGAAAAAGTACCTTTGAATCGTCAGGCAACATGCTGTGCTTGAGGAGACCTATTGAGTAAAGTAAATCAAAATCAAATCAAATGGAAATTATAGTTGTGGCCAATACCAGTGCTGGTGGCATGCAATAAGCACCATTCATGCATGGGTCGCTGCCAGAGCCGCCTGACTGGCTCCCCATGCTGGTGGCACGTGCAAGTGAGCACTCCACAGACACGTGTACCCTTAACATAGTTCTCAGGGATATTCAGCGTGACAAGGCTGGCCCTTTGAATTACAGGTACAACAGAAACAGGAAGTAAGAGTGAGAGAGAGTTGTGGTGAAAGAGTACAGCAGGGTTCGCCACCATCCCCTGCCGGAGCCTCGTAGAGCTTTAGGTGTTTTCGCTCAATAAACACTCACAATGCCCGGTCTGAGAATTGAAACCGCGATCCTATGACCGCGAGTCCGCTGCCCTAACCACTGGGCTATTGCGCCTCCACACATGCATATACAGACATGCATATATAGGATGATTACTTCATTTTGCCAGATGAGAGCCACTTTATCTGAAACCTCTATACATCATTGGATTATAGTGACATACACTAACACAACACTTATGACACTCTTTAAATGTCCATTGTTAAACCATCTAGTGACAAGCAAGAGCAACCATCAATGCAACCATTGGTACATACATATTTACACACAAATAATATCTAGGTACATACATATTTACATAGGTACATACACATTTACACACAGACAATATATACATACATATACATACATACATTTACATATATATATGAATATACATTTATACACACACACACATGCACTTATTCATGAACAGATATTTGTAAAAGTGGTGTAATAAATATTTAACATATTTGTTTTCTTATATGTCATAATTCAGTTTTGTTTGAGTTTACAAAACAGCCACCCCCTTTCACCTTATAATAACTTTCCCTATCACCTCCTCCTCTACCTCAGAGTGAGCAAGGCCAGGTGACAGAGATAGATAAATTGTGAAGCAACAGCATTTCACAAAGCGAAACAGTATCATACCAATGCTTTTAATTATGCAATTGCGCAATGCTTCCCTATAAGGACAAAATGTCTGTTACAGTTGTTTAACTTTGTTAGAACTGCTTGCTTTTCATACTCCCAAATTATTTTTTCTTTCTGACGTTTTATTACTGGAATAATAAAAAAAGTTATTGTTTATCCATTACTGACAATTTCAAAAGATTTTATTACTAAGAGCAGTAACACTTTTATTACCGAATTTCTGTTGAAATACATAGCCTCTGTTTCAGTTAAATTTGAAATTAATCTAGAATTTATTGAAATAACTTCGTTGTTATTAACCTTTTTGCTACCATATTTCTGTTGACATATAATGCTTTTGTTTCAAATAATTTTTTAAATAATATCCAGCTGTAAAAACCACGCCAAAACTGACCTCACCTGTGCGAGTGCCACGTAAAAAGCACACAGCCCACTCTGTAGAGTAGTTGGCGTTAGGAAGGGCATCCAGCCATTAAAACCATGCCAAACACACACTCAGGAGTATGGCGCGGGCTCCCGCCTGGGCGGCTCCTGTCAATCAACCCCAAAAGGACGAAAGGCAAAGTCGACCTCAGCAGAATTTGAACTCAGAATGTAGCAACAGGTGAAATACCCCTAAGCATTTTGCCCAGCGTGCTAACGTCTCTGCCAGCTCACTGCCTTAATAATAATGACAGTAATAATAATAATAACAAAAATAATAATTTATGCTAGAAACATATATTCTACAAAGCCTTAAATATGAATAAAGACGGTATTAAATTCACACTATTTTTCAAAGGTAATTTCTATTGCATTTTCTTAATTTGGTCTCCATTTCTAAAAATTTAAACTGTTCATATATGGTAATTATGATACATGGCTGTTTGGTCTAGGTACATTAGTGTGTGTGAGGGCGGGGGAAGAGGCAACAATGAAAGTGGGTGGGTGGATGGGGGGGAAGATTTGTTTACCCATCATTAAGATAACAACATTTGTCTTTATCTCATGTCCACTAAACTACCTAACCACCACCAATCTCAATTCAGATATATAAATGAAAAACAAGTGCATTAAAAAATAACAAACAACAACAACAAAAACAACCGCAAAAGATATTCACATTGTCTGATTTTGTGACATAATCAACATTTATTTGTGCATTTATGTTACTTTTTTTGTTTGTTTGTTTGTTGTAGTCTTTTATATATTTTCCATTGTTTTACAAAGCTTTTTATTGCAAGCATTTCTGCTTGTTTGTTAATTTGCAACAAATTCTGGATTTGTTAAACGAAAGATAAAAGGATATCTTTTATCTTTAATTTATTCCAGTCATTGGACTGCAGTATCGCTGGGGCAATGCCCTGGAGAGTTTAGTTGAATGGATTGAACCCACTTGGTTATCTAGGCAGAGGGAAAAGCAAAACAAGGAGAGAGAGAGAGAGAGAGAGAGAGAGTGATCAAGAATGAGGGCAGAAACATAGAAAAAAATGTGAAAAACACAACATAGAGAATGAGAGGAAAGAAACACAAAGAATCTTAACAAAATCCACTCCTGTATATACACACACACATTTATATATCACACACATGCTCACAACCTTACAAATTATTCACGCATGCACCCACACATATGCACATTTACATATCACATACAACAAATTACACACACACACACACTCTCTCTCTTTCTCAAAACTCAACAAATTATACACACACACACCTACATATTATATATACATCATACATACATTCATACCACACATTTATAATCATGAATTTATACAGGGAGAGAAAACAAGAAAGAAAAAATAACACACATACACACAAACAGTTAAAATCGTACAATTATTTATACAGAAAAAAAGACGAAAGATAAACATGAGAACACTGAACATTGAACAGAAGGTGAAAGAAGAGAACATACCGACAAAATGTAACAGTTGAAAGGCAGTGAGCCAAACCTCTGGAATGGCAGCTGCTTCTAAGAAGTTCATATTTTCAGGCATTGGCATCACATGTTTAAAGTGCACCGCCACAAACTCAGCGTTTCCTCCACCTATAGAAAAGATGAAAAGAGAACAAACATTTGTTAACAAAGAATTTCTAGTATACACATTTATATATATATATACATGTGTGTGTGTGTGTGTGTGTGTGAAGACACAAGGCTCAGTGGTTAGAGTGTTGAGCTTACGATCGTGAGATTGTGAGTTCAGTTCCCAGACTGGGTTGTGTCTTGTGTTCTTGAGCAAGACACTTTACTTCACATCGCTCCAGTTCACTCACCAGTAGAAATGAACTGCAATGTCACTGGTGTCAAGCTGTATCAACCCTTTTGCCTTTCCCTTGGGTAACATCGGTGGTGTATTTCCATCAAATACTGAGCATCAACCCAATACATCCAGTGTGTATGTTCTTTTGACTTTTGTTGTTTGTTACTTTTAATTTGCCTACTTATACACACACACACACACACACACACACACGCACACACACATATATATAATATTAGGGATAAAAATCCCAAATTACAGGTAAAAACTCAATTAAAATCAATTTATTAAAAATTAAAATTAAATTAAGTTTCACAGTATTAAATATATATATATATATGGATTTTCATCGATTAGTTCATGAACATTGGTTCTTTTCCCTAAAACTATATATATATATATATATATATATATACACATCCCATTATTTAAATAGATATACAGTAAAAAAAAAAGGTGGGGGATGTACCAAAATTTATCCAGAAACCATGCTAAGCTCTGACCTAATGAGCTAGTAGGCTTGAGAGAATAACTATTTTTTTAAATAAGTATATATTAACACACACACAACCATTAGAGCATGGGCCCAGCCCCCAAAACACTAGGTCATGTGACTTCACACACACACATCATCATATAATTTTAACATCTACTTCTACGTGCTTGCATGGATCAGATGGGATTCACTGAGGTAGATTTTCTACAGTCAGATGACCTTCTTGCCACCCAATGCTCACCTGTTTTCAAGCAAGGTAATGTTTTTGCATAACCAGACATGTTTTTAGGTATGATTACAAATTAGGGACTGTCTTTGTTCACATAACACTGACATTCATTGATAGTAACTATCCTGTGATGTCAGGACAAGGAGACACAAACATGTACACATACACACATACAAACACACATATATATGCAACAAGTTTCTTTCACTTTCTGTCTACCAAATTGATCCACAATGCTTTGTTCAGCCCAAGTATTAGAAGCACCAAGCAGTGACGTATATAAATACAAGGTCATTACCAGCTCAAATATTCTTGAGATATATTCTAACTCATAAGAAAGTCATTCACTGCATTCTGTCTACAATGAGGAGACACACAGGGGGCACCCATGCCAGTGGCACATAAAAGAAGACACCCAGTACATTCTGTAAAGTAGTTGGCAATAGAAAGGGCATCCGGCCATAGAGACCAAGACAAAACAAACAACTGGAGTCTGAAGCAGCTCTCTAGCTTGCCAGCTCCAGTCAAACCATCTAACCCATGCCAGCATGGAAAACAGACGTTAAATGATAATGATGAGAATTTTTTCCATGACAAAATGCAATGAATGGCTTTCTTACAGGTTCAAATATTTCTCAAGCATAGTAAACAGTAACCAACATGTCTACTAAATCTAGTATTACCTTACCTACAATCTCACAATGTACAACGAATGTTTCCCCCCCCCCTTGAACTTTTCTAAGTGCTCCACTCACCATTACAAAGACACATGACTTTGTCACCAACTTTCCATGCAGAACCCACTGAAGCGCCAACTTTCTCAATGGTTCCAGAAACTTCGAGTCCCAAGATAAGACTTGATCCAGGAGGGATTGGATATAAGCCTCGGCGCTGAAACAAAAATTTAGAAATCAAATATTTATACACACAAACATATATATATATATATATATATATATGAGCGAGATCGTTGCCAGTGCCCCTGGACTGGCTTGTGCGGGTGGCACATAAAAGACACCATTTCGAGCGTGGCCGTTTTCGTGCGGGTGACACGTAAAAGCACCCACTACACTCTCTGAGTGGTTGGCGTTAGGAAGGGCATCCAGCTGTAGAAACTCTGCCAAATCAGACTGGAGCCTGGTGTTGCCATCCGGTTTCACCAGTCCTCAGTCAAATCGTCCAACCCATGCTAGCATGGAAAGCGGACGTTAAACGATGATGATGATGATGATGATGACATACATGCATGCATTCCTTTATACATACATGATGGCTGTCCACCCATGACCAAAGAAGTAAATCACTGACCATTAAGAATATTGTGTATCAGATAAAATTATACTTTACCCTACTGGCTCCACTGGTGACTAATGAGTCCACTTGCCTGCATGACATGAAATATATGCCATGGATTATCATCGAACATTCTCATTTGAAACTGCTAAAGGACCTTACCTATAATTTAGTTATTTGGCCATAGAACTGTGTAAAGTATACCTATTTTACTCTGATCCTGCCTTCATTTTTGACAAGCTGGAATGTAATAATATCCTCAACTGGGGATATTTCTTCATTTTTACATCTCCCTGACTTCTCACTCTCTGATGATGAGATACTCAGCTTATGGAATCCTTACTCAATCTCATGATCCACATGCTTGGATCAAGTTAAATGTTTGTGACTCTGATTCAGTCATTATTCTCATCTCTCGTGAAATATATCAGTCACCAGCTCAACCCAAGCAACAAGTGAACCTATACAACAACAACAACAACAATAATGATACTCACCTGCAAGGTATCTGCTCTGTTAATAGCACTGGCCTGCACCTTTACAAGAACTTCATCGTCTTTTAATTCAGGAATTAGTACTTGATTCACATAGAGTACATCAGGTTCCCCTGGACTGTCAAAGTATGCAGCTAACATCTCTGTCTTCTAAAAGAAGTGAAATTGAACATAATAATAATAATAATAATCAGTTACACATAAACAGCTATGAACTTGCATGTTGGTGAGTGTGCATACGTGTGTGTGTGTGCATGTAACAGCATTTCTTTCCGTTATGTATATTCAAAACTCAATTGTTTTCAAGTTTAATCCATCTTTTAATCCAATTTTTTTCAGGCATGGCTGTGTGGTAAGAAGTTTGCTTCCCAACCACATGGATTCAGGTTCAGTTCAAATGTATGGCACTTTGGATAAGTAGCCTCTACTATAGTCCTGAGCCGACCAAAGCCTTGTGAATGGATTTAGTGGACAGAAACTGAAAGCCTGTCATATGTGTATATACATGAGGGGTGCTGAAAAATTCCTGGCTTTGGGTAAAAGAAAATACAGGGTAAGTATGAGAGGCTGGATCTGGTCAGTTTGAACATAAAACAGGTAGAATATTTGAGCTGAATCTGGCTGGTTTGATGATGACGGTGATGATTTTTCTATGTCTTTTATGTTTTATTTGTAACAATAATATTTCTAAGTTCGATTTCGTTTCAAGATCTTCTCAATCACATTGTCAAAATAAGCTGATAATAGTGAGATTATTACAAACCTGTTTCTGCTACCAGCCGCAGAAATACAGTAACAACTGTGCCTTTGTCAACACTTCAACATGAAGATGAGACCAAGAGAGTTTTAAAATGTCAACAGATTTATAAGCAGTGAGTCAAAAAACTTGATCAACTGAGATTATCCAAGCAATTAGTATACAAAAACTCACTCTGGAGTATTTAACCCTTTAGCATTGAGACTATTCTGTCACATGTAATGCTTATTTATTTACATCGTTTTGAATCAATCATGCGTTATCTCACAGTTTTGAGGTTTCAATGATGTGATTGTTTATTTTTAGAAAGACATTGTAGGGTAGGTGTAATAGGTTTGATCTGGCCAGTCTGAACATAAAACATGTAGAATATTTGAGCCTGATATGGCCAGTTTAAATGCTAAAAGGTTAAAGATATAAAAACAATAAGCAAGGGAGATAATTCCAGTGAGATCAGTTGACTGATGTTTTTCGACATTATTAACAATGTAGATTGGTGTGGATCTTGGATTATTAAGCTTATACTTTCAAGTTTTATCAAATAAAATGTGCCAAGTCAATTTTGATCAAACAGGGCTTTGGTCAAGGCATACCAGCTGTGACCATCCATCTTTTTCCTTTGTGCTGATACACTCCAACACCAAATTATCCAAAGGTGTTCTTTTCTTTCTTTTTAAAGGTGGGGTTTAGCTGCTATTTCTAACAGGTTAAACAGCAATGTAAGAGCAACTTGCTGGCTCATAAGATGTACACATTAAACACTGGGGTGATATCTAGATATGAACTATAAAAGAAAAAGATTTAAAAAAGGGAAAGAGAAAACATGGCAGAGATAAAGGAGAAAAATGATAGAGAAAGAAACAGAAGGAAAGTGGGTGGGGTGAAGATAAAGCAAAAGAGACAATATAAATGAAAGATTAAGAAAAATATACGAGGGAGAGAACGGGCAAGAAAGTGACAAGAACTATGAAGAGAAAAGAATTCTAGAAAGAAAGAGAATGGCTGAACTAAGACACAGTAAGCAAAGCAAAGAGATAAGATAAAAGGAGGCAGGGTAAACCGGCTAGATTTCAATCACATTATAATATATCATACACACACACGTATATATGTGTATATGGATGTGTGTGTGTATGTATATTAGCTGTGGACATCAGCATGCCTTATGGAGAAAGCATGAAATTTTAATCAATTTCAGTAATGGTAGCAGTCACTGCTTGAATACACATTCTGCTTTATATAATTCAAGTTGTCAACACATACAGAAATATATATATATATATATATATATATACACTGAGAACCACTTCCCATTGTCAAACGGTGGTTGTCACGCACTGATGACGGGGCAATACCCAGAAACTCGGGTCCGTGTGTATCACGTCAGGCTGGAGATGGGAAAGATGACTTCCCTTTGCAAGTACTGATAGGACACAGAAAGTGTGTCAATAGGCAGCTGGAGGAGATGTCTTCCTGGGGCTACAAGCTACAGTAGCAACAACCTTTAAGGGTTAGCCACATTTAGGTGGCAAATATACTTCACGATATATATATATATGTGTGTGTGTGTGTGTGTGTGTGTGTGTGTGTGTGACCTTGTCAAAAGCACTGTACTGTTACACCAGCATTATCCAACGTGTTTTTTTTTATTATACGTTTTATTTAAGACGATAGAGAACTATATAAAGGTTTGGCTGGTGTTTCTAATAAATCATGCGGTCATGTAGAGGCTGCCTGGTTGTGGTTTGTTTGTTTGTGTAACACGAAGTCATCTTTGAGCAGATCTAAGGCATTCCAGCTTTGACCATTCCGTCCTTCGGTATAGCTAGTAATACCATGTTACCGTGTCTAAATGCATCCTTCCAAAAAAAGACGGAGGTGGGAGGAGGGTGAAGGAAATTTGGCTGCTATTTCTAGCAGTCGAGCGCAAAGCTCAAATCATCATCTCGCCTGCTGGTCGTACGTGAAGCAGTCGAGCACAACAACAACTACTATTATTATTATTACTACTACTCTCCCTCCTCCTTGTCGGGTACTTAAGTTTCTAGCACTTGCTTAGCTCGAAGAATGGGGAAGGAACTATTCTACGGTAGGCAGAGGAGGGTATATGACAGACCAAAGTGCTTAGTTCCGTACACGGAAACAATAAATTCTTACACAGAAGCAAAACCCCAAAATTGAGGAGATGGGCAACGAATTAATCTTCTTCATAGAAATACAGGGTGTTTTATAAATATATTAGATTGATCTCTTGACTATTGTTGTAGGGCGGATGCAATGTTGACCTTCGCTGGATTAGAACGCTAAACATAAATTTACCCAAGAAGTTGTCAAGTACTTTACATAATCAGCGAGGGAGCCTCTAAGTGGTTACTTGATCTGCAAGAAATAGCAGTCAGTATCACTCTTAATCACACCCAGACGGAAGAACATTGGATAAAGGTACTCCTACATATCTGAAAAACGATGGGATGCTCACGACCGGAATGTTTTTGGTCATAGATCTGCTTGATTATGGTGGCGCTGAGGTTAAAACAACATCTAGTATGTGGGAAGCTTTGTAAGATAAAAAGGCAACCACACACAATAAAGGAAGGATGTGTGTGTGTGTGTGTGTGTAATAAAACAAGGACGAGTCGGTCATTATCAGAATGCCTTTCAGCACAGGTTTGGTCTATCTCGTACAGGATTAGCCGTTAATCAAAATAAGCGCATGTTTAGGGCCTTTAAGGGAAGCAGGGGGTACCACAGAAATGATAAAGGATTTATAGTACAAAAGGAATCGCTTTAGACATATTAAAATTATATTTGAAATGGATTCTATGATTATAATTTTGAAGTATTCATGGTGAAAACTGAAAAAAATGTATGGTTTATAATTGTTTATATTTTGAATTACGTATATAAGGGAGCACCAAAATCTTTTAAGTGCTTAAGGGCCTCTGTGGGTCTATCAGAGCTGACCAAGAGCTAAACAGTATTTAAATACACTAAAACAATAGCAGACTTCACCAGTTGCTCACGGTATCTTACATCGCTACATACAAACACACACACACACCCAAAGTATAGTATGATGTTCGTGAGGGTTCCGGGTAGTTCTAGCACCCCAGTTTAGTTATTATCCGCAGTAATATCGTTTTTTCGGCTTACCTCAAAAATGCTTCAAAGTGGAGAATAACTGTATTCCCTTGTACGATTATATATAATTAGGAAAGTGTACTCGTTTCTATATTTTGTTGATTATCAATTTTCTGTTTCAACAGTCCGTTATATATACTTATGCATGTATGTGTAGGTATGTAAGAAGATTTAAATGTGAATCATTTTACACTATATTCTCTCGTCATGTACTTGACAGACAGATAGATAATATCGCACGTTTAAACTTCCCTTCTCTCTTTTTCTTCTTCCGTAATTTCTTTCATTCTTGTTTTTTTTTTTTTTATCTTTAAAGGTGGGCTGAGGATTAGATACATCAAGGTACTTACGTTATTGTTTTCAGCGTGAGAAATGACAACGTTCAGTCTAAAAGCAGTGCAAAGAATGCACACGAACAAAGAGATCCGAGAGATCAACTTGCAGTAGTAACGTAACAATAATATCATCTAAAAGATAACAAACTGGAATGCCTGCATCTCAGGCCGTCTAATTTATTGCCTATCTGACTAAGACAAATAAGTTCGAATCGAGTTACTTCCCCTGTTGTATTTTCAGAGGCAACACAATTTGTTAAAAAGATAGCAGTAAGTACTTTGACCTTCAGCTGTACGAGTTTATGGGGTACCCGTGTTTAGTGTTTAGCAGTGTGGTGTTCATTGCGGTGACTTTTTTTATTCAATTACATGAATGTATTGCAGCTGATCTCTCTCTCTCTCTCTCTCTCTCTCTCTCTCTATATATATATATATATATATGGGAGAATATACAAAAAATAACAACAGACGAGGACAGGTGGTGTAAATAACAAAAGTATATATTAGTATGACGCTCGGGAATACGGAAAGTCTTTGACGTTTCGAGCTACGCTCTTCAACAGAAAGAATACGGAGACAAGGAGAAAAACACGGAGAAAAAAAATTGAATAGTGTTCAGTCAACGGTCAATCATAATAATGCTTAACTGGTACTTATTTCATCGACCCTTAAAGGATGAAAGGCAAAATCGACCTCGGTAGAATTTGAACTCAGAACATAAAGATGGACGCAGGTGGTAAATCGACTACACCGACCTCAGTACTCAAATGGTACTTATTTTATCGACCCCGAAAATAACAATAACAATGGTTTCGTATTTTCGCACCAGACCACTAACTTCAAGGGAGGAGTCGATTACATTGACTCCCAGAGATCAACTAGTACTTATTTTATTGATCTCGAGAGGATGACAGACAAAGTTGACCTCGGCGGAATTTGAACTTAGAACACGAAGACAGATAAAATGCCGCTAAGCCCGGCGTGCTCACGATTCTGTGAGCTCGACAACATTGCCAAAGAGAACAAGGGAGATAACCTTGAATACGGAGTTATCTCCCTTCGAACGTTTTGTTTCATGTTATGCCACCAAGTTAAATTTTAAATTTTCATTTACAAACTTTTTTAATTATATATGCAACAAATTGCTTGTTTGTCTGGCCACAAGAGCAATGGCTTGAAAGAACATTATAGTTATGACTTTTAACAATGAGATAGGCCGTTCATTTTGGGTCGATTTAATGAATTCCATTGCTTAACAGGTAATTAATAAAATAATTAACTAAGCGTAAGTGATTGCACCACTGAAATCCCCAGATCTTTTGTCACAGTTTTTCAATTCTTTTAATCTGGTTCTAATTGTTTTAAAATTTGGTGTACTAGTGTAGTTTTGTATGCTGATTATAGAAAGGAAATTCATTTTTGCAATAAATTAATAAATAAAAAGTTAACAGCTTTGTAAATTTTGGGGAACTTCAGCCAATTGAAAGTCACAGACATATTAGTATTGGTTTCCATAGTAACAAGCCAAGGTATGGTCTGCTTAAAACTCCAACTTTTTGTATTGACTTTACCTGCCTGTTTTCTAAATGTTTGTACGACCTTGTTTTTGTCATTCCCGCCTGTTTTTTGCTTTCCTTTTTTTTTTTTTTTTTTTTTTTTCATTTTTTTCCCTTGAGAAACGAACTGATATTTTCGGTTCCTGACCAGTCACTACTTCATTTTCATAATTCTGAACCCGTGTGTTTTTTGGGACCTTTTCAACCTAAATAGATGTATAACAGCAGCCAACTCGTTTAACCTTTCGAGTATGATGGGTAAACTGAAAACCGAGGAGGATGCGGTTTCTTACTTACAAGAGAAGGGTGTTATCTCTAAAACAAAATTATGTACAAAAAGACACTATTTCAACAAGGAGGTGCTTCGCTGGAATATTTACTGGTGGTGCTCCAGACAAGGATCCAACGAGTGTGCGTCTATCAGAAAAGATAACATGGTTAGAAGGTGACACATTTCCTTTTCGGATTGTATTGCCCTCCCCCTTTATTCAGGGGTCAAGGAATTGACTTCAGTGCGGGTCTGTATTGAAGAACTGGGGACAAGCCACTACACAGCTGTTGATTACAACAGCTAAGTTTGTAAAATATGTGCGTACGACCTGCTCCACAACCCAATTCAGACAGGTGGTCCAGAGGAAATTGTTGAGGTAGACGAAACAATCTTCACAAGGTGTAAATACAACCAAGGTAGGGTGCTTGCTACCTGAGCGGTGGATTTTCAGAGGAGCGTGTCGACCTCGGCAGAATTTGAACTCAGAACGTAAAGACAGACAAAATGATGTCAGCTGACCGTCTTACAGAAGTCAAATAATGTGAGTTATTTTACTAAATACTTATTACTTTCACAGTTAAGTGAATCTAAAACATTGTATTCAACAGAAATATGTTAACAAAAGAGTTAAATCGATTCCACGATTTGACCCCATAGGCAATTTACCCACAGATAATGAAAATTATTTTACCCTCTCTATTTGACTATCATTCCCTCCCTCCCTCCCTCTTTGATTATCTATCTCGCTGGTGATGAATGGATATGTGCCACCTGATTATGCTTATATGCATGTGAATGATACATGTGCTGAACTCGTTTGCTTAGTAAAATGAAATTGATAAACCTCTGACTTCGATCACTTGATAGATTGATTGTTATATACGTATAAATGCATGCTTACATACACACACACACACACACACACACACACACACACACACACACACACACATACACACATACATACATACATGAATGCATGCGTAAGTTTATCATCGAAGCATATATGAGCATGTCTAGACATGCAACTTCCTCTCTGTTTTCTAAGTAGGGTGTTTCTTTACCTTGCTGTAGCTACCATCACTTATAAGACTTGCCAGTTTTTCCAAGTAATAATAACAACATCGAAAAATACCTTAGGCACAAGAACCTAAGTTCGAAATTTCCCCAAAACACCTGATGAAAGCTGGAGAGTATAACAGCCGAAACGTTTTGTTAACAACAAACAAGATGAGGGCAAATATTTGTCAAATGTAAATAATGTAAATAATGATTTCCCACGTTAATCTGTAGGAATCTTGGCATTGAACACCATTACCACACACAAACACACATCTATACGCAATGGCTGCCCCTCATTTGTGTATCTGTGTTATTCCTTCTGCAGTTACACAACAAACGTGTCTATTGACACTGTTGCAATATTGATGTGCTGACTCATATTCCAAGAAAAATAAGCTCTTTCTTCCACTGAGAAAAAAAAAACAAACAAAATGTGTGACTGAGTAAAGTTTGAACCAGCTCCAATCCTCACTGTCTTTTCTTCCTTCTTTGTTTCTCTATGTACACTCATCTGTAAACACCCATACACAAAGGTGGTGGTGGTGGTGGTGGCAGTGGGAAACATCTATGATAGCAAACAAATCTCTCTCAAATCTCAGTTTTCTTTCAATCATTTCTGCTTGCCTGCCCTCCTTCTTACCTTCCTCCCTTCTTCTCATCCTTCCTTCTCTCCTTCTTCCCTTCCTTTGTTCCTTCCTTCCTTTTCTTCTTCTTTCCTTCCACACACACACACACACACACACACACACACACACACACACACACACACACACACACACATATATATATATATATATATATATCATGTATATATATATATATATATATATATATATATATATATATATATATATATATATACACACACACACACACACATATATATATAATGGGCTTTTTTCAGTTTCCATCTTCCAAATCCATTCACAAGGTTTTAGTTGGCCCAAAGGCTATAGTAGAAGACATTTGCTCAAGGTGCCACACAGTAGGATTGAACCGTGAACCATGTGGTTGGGAAGCAAGCTTCTTACCACACAGCTACACTTCTGGCTATACAGGCACACATACAGACAAGCAGACAGACAGATAAATACCTGCACACACACACATATACATGCAAACAATGTAACAGGATATAAATATGAAAAGTATTTTACATATCTACAATATAACAGGATATGAATATGAAAAGTATCTTATTAATAATTAGTTGTAATGACAAAATGATTTATTAGAAATTGCTTAATATCTGAAAATGCACTTTCAGTATTATTTCTCATATGGTGTGAATATCTTGTATGGTATATTTTCTTTTCATTGACATCAACAGCACAGTTAATGGTTAACATGCAGTTTACAATTGTAGAACAGTGGAAGTATATTTTCCTAAAAATGTGAAAGTAAATTGTGATTCAAACTGGAAGGGATGACAGTGCCATCTTAAAATTTCATAAAAGTGACATAAAGAATTCCCTTGTTATGCCATATTATCAGATACCTACATGCAAGGTACCTTCTAGTGACATGTGAGGTATTTCAGATGATATACCATTCCAATCTATTATACTCAGTAATGAACACACTAAGAAGATGATGGTTTTCATATTATATTAAACGCTAGCAGTATAGCCTGGCTTTGCCCGGGATTAAATTAGGATAATTAAGCTAATCAAGTTCTTTATTTCAAACCAAACTAAGTAATATTGACGTCAAATTTGGGCAGAATCAAGAGCGCATGGGATGGGAGTTTGACCGGCAGAGGTGATCAGGTTACACATGCTAGCCCCATCATCTAACACCTCTTTGCCAATGGGTTGGGAACCCTTCCAGCAAGGAAAATGGAATGCCCAAAAGGGCTCCCGATTCTCTGTCAGAAGCAGATCACAATTAAGATCACAACTAAGTCTTAAGTATATGCATGTATGTATATATATATATATGTGTGTGTGTGTGTGTGTGTGTATATATATATATATATATATATATATATATATATATATGGGCAACACACACACACACACACACACACACACACGTACGTACGTACACCAATTGCATACATATTTTTTGTACGCATACATGTTCGTATGTGTGTGTGTTGCCCGTGTATCAACAAAACACTTTTTTCCTCGATGGAAAAAAAAAGCAACAAAAGTCTTAACAAAAACTTACTCGTCGCTCGAAGGGGACTTAACTCCTGTTGTAAACAATGGTGGATTTCTCCGACTCGAAAATTGTTAAAAGTTTTGGTTGAAAATTTATTTTTACTGCTATTCGCTGGTGCCTCTGGGAAAAATAAGTTGACAAAAATACAGCTAGGGTCATGACAAATGTCCTCCTAAAATTGGAGCGACATGCATGCTAATTTGTAGACGTGCATAAATTACATTCATGTACACACGCCCACACACACACATCCTGCCTTTTATATATACAAATATTGTATGTTCTATGCATTTGGTTATGTCACATGCATTGTTTACATGAAATTATGGGATGTCACTGTTATTTCTTCCAGTTTCCATTGCAATTTACTTTCATTATATTTAGGATGATTTATTCTCACTTTTTTTATGACCAATTAACCTAGTTTATTTTTTCCCCCCTCTAAAATTCTCACCACTAGTTACCCCCTGAAAGGTTCAACCAGTGCATAAACAATTTTGAAATAAATTTCCTGAATTTTAATCAATTAGTTACAAATATTATTTTACTTTCATAGGAGTGCGTGTGTGGTAAGTAGCTTGCTTACCAATAACATGGTTCCGGGTTCGTTCCCACTGCATGGCACCTTGGGCAACTGTCTTCTACTATAGCCTCGAGCTGACCAAATCCTTGTGAGTGGATTTGGTAGACAGAAACTGAAAGAAGGCGGCGAACTGGCAGAATCGTTAGCACGCAAGGCAAAATGCTTAGCGGTATTTCGTCTGCCACTACATTCTGAGTTCAAATTCCGCCGAGATCGACTTTGCCTTTCATCCTTTCGGGGCCGATATACCAATTTTTGCTAAGATTTGTTCTTTCACTTTATGGACACACAAAACCAGGGTTCAACAAAGTGATCAATATTGATCCTTAGGAGTCTGTCAATATGGCAATTCAAAGGGTTGATAAACATTTGAAACTATTTTGAGCCTTAAGAGTGCTGGATTATGAATATAATATGAGTAAATTTTTATTGTCCTTTATCTATTTCATTAAATTTCTTTAGATATTTCTGATAGGCAACAAAATTCCTGCACAACAGCATGAGCCTTGTTGAGTCAGATGTAATTTTGGGCCAGGTGCCTCTATCATCCTCAGTACTCATTTCTGCTGCACCGCCTGACCTCTCTCTTGTGCCACATGTAATAGCAAACTTTCTCATTGGCTCCAACAAATTCCTGGTTACATCTTTTGTTTCCTTCACAGCCAATCCAAGACTCCTGAACATCAAATGAACCTGGTTTCAACAAATCCTCTGACACGTACCTCTTCAGAAACGCATATTGCCTCCCATCCAAATATTTTCACACAGTTTGACCAATTCTGTATTTTCTGTCTTTCCTGAGGAAAACGCATTCTGTGTTTGCTTCCCAGGGAACGCAGTTTTACCATCTTTACCGCTTTCCTTTCCTTGCACCACAAGACGGGGTTGAGTCTCTTGGTTGCAAAAAGTGAGAAGCAATATTTATCATTAAAGTCAACAGACAAGTCCCAAGTCTCGTCCCATTTTGAATCATTTATCTTCGTTACAGTGACTGGCTTGTAGCATTCACCTTCTTCACAAATCTTTATCTTTCCATGTTTCACTATTTGTGAATTTCACCGTGATCAGTGAAGGCTGACATCAGGTTTAAAGAGCAACAGCAACAAGAACAACAGTAGCGGCTGTGTTTCTCCAATGCTGTTTGACCTTTAAGTGCAATTGAATACTTCTGTAATAATGATTACTGGAAGATAACAATCAAACATTAAAAAGAAAATATTTCAACAAAATAAAAAATAAAAAATGACAAGAAAAGAAAAAAAGAGCAAAGAAAATTTAAAAGGTAAAAAAGAGAAATGTAGAGATACAAATAAGAAATATGTATGTACATGAATTTTTTTTTTTTTTTTCTGAGATTTATTTAAGTTCTTCACAGAATCCAAACATGACATTATGTCACATGTGGCAAGGCTTATCTATTTATTTTTATTATTTGTATTATTGATTTTTTTTTGAGTCAAGATTCATAGTTCCTAGAATTTGAGAATGGGAATGAGTCAATGTTAAGTATACATATGCATGCAAGTGCACGCATATGTGTGTAAGTCTCCATGTGTGTGTGTGTGTGTGTGTGCATATGTATCTCTCTCTCTATATATATATCTTTATATACATATATATATATATGTATGTATGTAAGTATGTATACATACATATATATATATAATACGTATTGCATATTTATGCGTACATATATACACTCACACACACTTACACATACATGCATACATACCTACATACATACGTACAAACATACATACATACATGCATACACACACACATACCTACATACATATATGTACACACACACATGTGAGTGTGTAAATATACTTGCATATCAAGGAATATCTCTTCAAGGAAGTAGAGAAGTGTGTGATGCATGGTGGCAGTGGTGTTGGCAGTGGTGGTGGCTGTGGGAGGTGTATGCAGATGTGTGTGATTCATTGCTCTTCATGTATGTGTATAAGAGTGCATGTGTGCTATCTATATGCACTAACAATTGAATGTTTGTGTGCATTTATTTATTCTAAGAAAGCTGAAAGTCTCTCTCTCTCTCTCTCACTATCTATCTATCTATCTATCTATCTATCTATCTGTCTGTCTGTCTATCTACCTTTCTATATTAATGGGTGTGTATTTGTGTCTATGTATATGCATATATACATATGTATGTATGCATTGCCAAATCAGACTGGAATTTAGTGCAGCCTTCCAGCATGCCAGCCCTGGTCAAATTGTTCACCCTATGCCAGCATGGACAACAGACGTTAAATGATGATGATGATGATGATATATATATATATATCTTTGTATGTCTTTTCTGTTTTTAATTATTATAAATCTTCCACTGAGGAAGGAGCCAATTTCCAACAAAGATACAAGGCTCCATCTTTGGGATGTTGTTAACACAGACAAATTCACATTTGGAACTTGGGAAAAGTCCCAATATATGTATATATATATATATATATATATATATATATATATATATATATATATATACTAGCAGGGATACCCGGCGTTGCCTGTGTTACATGCAATTGAAGAATTAGACTTTTCTGTTATATTTTCTGTAATGAACTGGAATACCTGATTCGAATTCCATCAAAATTGCAGATGAGGGTTCTTTCCCTAAAAACATTCTAATCATGACACATGTATCCCATACTAATGATCTTTATGCGCAGATTCCAAAATTACAGTCTTATGGAACCTGTTAAAAGGATTTTGCTCCTGAAAAATGGAGGTCATGGAGCTCTAAAATGTGGGAGTTAAGGCCCGTATTGGGGGTGGGTGTCTTTATGCCAACCAGAGAAGTTGAATTGTTGAGAATCTTTTTAACTTGAGTGTTATATCTATTGTTCAAATTTCTTTGAAATAGGAAATATATGTATGTTCACTGGGTTTGTAAAAGAGAGCAAAACTACAGGAAACCAAAAGACGAATGATCACAATAAGCAGTCAGCTACCCTACCCTAGTCGTTACTACTCCCCAATGTAGGATTCCTCACCATACAGGTGACAGGCACAGCCGTAAGATGCATTATGAATCTATAGCAATTGGAAGGGTGTGACCCAACTGAAACATTAACAACTGTGTGACGTGAGGGCTAAGGGGAAATGAAAGTGTCACTTCTGGAGTTTGCAAATGACCACTATAGTGATAGGTAACTGGACAGAATAAATTTACAATCTATAAATGTCTTTCAATAACCAGTCACTCATCTGGGAAGGCCTTGAAATCAATGTTACCATCTATATATATACATTTGTGCAGATACATATACATCTATATACATACATGTATATATATACATCTATATGATATTGTTGTGGGCTCGCACTAGGCAAGAAGTTAAAAACGTTTTTGGTCTATGACACTACATGGACCCTAGGTAAGGCATGTGTAAAATTTGAATGAAATTGGTTGTGTAGTTCTCAAGTTTTAGGGATTCACACAGGCACACACACAGACAGACACACATTTTCATCTTTATATATATAGATATTTTATAAATCAAATAATGCATATAGGTCAAAAAAAATTATTGGCTTTTTTTGTTTTATAATAATATCATATTATGTTATATTATAATATAAATAAATTATTAGACAGTCAATTGAATCTTTATTTAATTCATTGTTTATATATGTATGTATATATATATTATATATATATATATATATATATATATATATATATATATATATATATATATATATATATATATATATATATATATATATATATAATAATAATAATAATAATGGAATGGAGTTGGAACGATCTGGACTACATATGTTTCATAGTGGGCAGAACCTCAGAAGTGGTAAAATCCAAGTGAGGTGTATACCATTTCTGAGGTTCCACTTGTTATGAAACATATGTAGCCTGGATCTTTCCTACTCTATAGCATAACTCTTGTATTCTTATTCACACACCTAGCAACCCTTGTTGCCTACCATGGAATATAAAAGGAACGTTTTTCATCTTATCATTCTTCGATACGAAAAAATTCCACAACCTTCTGTCTCAATAAGCCATTATTGTTCCTGAAAGTTGTTTTTTTATATTTACTATGAATTGCTTGCAGCTAACTTTCTTCCTACACCTCAATCCCTGGATCTTACATTATATATATATATATATATATATATATATATATATATATATATATATATATATATATATATATATATATATATAAAACTACCTGAAGCTCATTATAAAAATGTTACACAATGGAACTAGCTAGTCGTTAGGTTGAAATTACTCCGATGAAGTTTACCTTGGTGAAATCAAAGAAATAAAAAAGAAAATCAATAACAAAAAAAAAATATGCATAGAGCGGAAATAATACAAAGAACGGGTGTGCTTATACGCACACATGCATAAAGAGAAAAAGGGGGAGGGGTAAATTAAGTACATAAGGAAAATAAAGCAAAAAGGAAAATATATAAATATAAAATAAAACTGAATAAAAAGGAAATAATAAGGATTTAAAATTACATACAAACATACACCTTCCTGCACCAGCAACATAAATGAGTGCATTTGTGAGATTAAACAGCAAAGGTTATTCTCTTTAATTTAGGTATATCAAACCATTGGATGGTAGGGAAGAGGATTTGGAAAGAATTAGAAATAGAAAGCAGGGTTGGAAAGGGTTACAGAAGTAACTCCAGGGGTACAAATTTTGCTGCCACTCATAGGCATTCTTATCAACATTTGCCATCCCACCCCAGGGTATACAGGGAGTATCCCCTTAAAACACAGCAAGTGTACTAGAATGTGTGAAATAATCTGGTTTCTTCCCACCCCACTTTGCCCTTAATATCCAAAATAGGTTACCTGAACTTTTTTTTTTGCACAGTCCAACCCATGCTAGCATGGAAAGCGGACATTAAACGATGATGATGATGATGATGATGATGATGATGATGATGTTAGAAAGGCACTTCTCAAGATCTAGTAATGTCAGGAAAATCTTCAACTCGCAATCTATTAAATAATCCTACTCCACCATATCTAACACAGCTTGGATTATTTGTCTCCTTAACAACAGAAAATTACGAAACCTGGATGTGAGTAGCAGTAATAACACAAATAAGGTACTAACTAATCCCCAGCTCTATTCTAGTAACCCCAGCTATCAAACTGGATCAGACATCTGCCCTGCAAGAGCTAAATCAGGTACACCACTCACTACCCACCGACTGGACCAGGCAATACTGATTACCAGAGCAGAAAATAATTGAGGTGATGTCATCAGATATGACAGCTACTCTAAATTACTTCCTCTGGATAACTGCCTCACCACCAGTTGTCCAGAATCTCATGAATTAGATTTATATATATATGTATATATATACACATGTGTATGTGTGTATATGATGTAGGTGACTGTTTACCTTATGTGTGCATGTGCATGTTTATATATTATATAATTATGTATATTGATACTTGTGTATGTATATTTACTTTCACTGTTTTACAGCAATAAACTGTATGTAAACGAATATGTGTGTGTGAGGTTGTTGCCAATTGCTAAAGGATGAAAGGGAAATTTGATCCGGAGAGCATTTGAACTCAAAGCACAGGGAACAAGAACACGTACTACAAACCAATCTAAACAGTGCTCTAATAGCTGTACTAATTTGGCCACCTACTTACACACAAAACGTTGTCATTTGATACTGAATATACAGTAAAAATGGGTTGTTGACATTTCTGCTTCACTAACAGCAATTTCATATCTATTGTGCCAATACAAAGATCATCATTGTCACTTACTGGATAAACTTTGCAGAAATAAGCCAGCGATGAAACCTATAGGTCAGTGGTTCTTTACTGGGGTTCATATGGCCCTTGTGGATCCATGTAAAATTCTATTGTTAAAAATCATGTACAATAAATTGGTTATAAAGGAACCAGTTGGGGGGCACTGGCTTCAACCATGTTTGGATGGTGCTTTTTACATGTCACAGGCACAAGAAGCCAGTCAGGCGGCATTGGCAGCAACCCATGCTTGGATGGTGCATATTACGTGCCACAAGCATGGGTGCCACTCAAGCAGCACTGGCATCAGCCACGACTATGATTTCACTTGACTCAACAGGTCTTCTTAAGCACAGCATATCACCTAATGATTCAAGGGTATTTTTAAATGGGCTGTTTATTTCGACACTGGTATCAGCCATGGCTGTGATCTCACTTTACTTGCCAGATCTTCTCAATCATAGCATATCTCCAAAGGTCCCGGTCTCTTGTCATTGCCTCTGTGAGGTCCAAGATTCAAAGGTTGTGCTGCACCACCTCAACCCATGTCTTCCTGGGTCTACCTCTTCCACAGGTTCCTTCCCCTGTCAGGGTGTGACACTTCCTCATGCAGCTGTCCTCATCCATACGCAGCACAAGACCATATCAGCACAGTTGTCTCCCTTGCACACCACATCTGATGCTTCTCATGTCCAACTTTTCTTTCAGGGCACTTACACTCAGTCATGTATGCACACTGACATTACACATCCAGCAGAGCATACTAGCTTCATTTCTTTCAAGCCTACGCATGTCCTCAGCAATCAAGGCCCATGTTTCACTGCTTTGTAGCATAGCCGTTTGCACACATGAATCATACAGTCTACCTTGCACTCTGAGCAAGAGGCCCTTTGTTACCAGCAGAGGTAGGAGCTTTCTGAACTTTATCCAGGCTATTCTTATTCTAGCGACTACACTCTCAGAGCATCCACCCCCACTACAGACTTGGTCACTTAGGTAGCAGAAGCTATCAACTACGTCTAGTTTTATATATATACAACCTTTACAAAGAAAAAGAAAAGGTTGACAAATATGTGTATGAATGAATAAACACACACACACACACACACACACACACACACACACACCAGCATACATACAAACATAGTGTGCATTTGTGTAATTATGATGGGGTGAAATTAGGTATTGGAACAAATCTAGTCCAGCACTCTTTACTTTCTGTCATTTTCCTACCCTGTTGCCATACCACATGGTTCTCACGTAACAAATACATTCAATAATTGAATTGTCACCATGTTCAGCATATAATCCAATCATGGGCAAACTGCGACCTGTGGGTCTTTCTGAATGGCACGCCAATGAAAAATTACCTCCATTTTATGTTTTAGTATTATTCAGACCTGTCTGATGATAAAGCCAGGTCTAATGCGGCCCATTTCTCATATGCTCATGCTTGAAAAACTACTATAAGGTGGTTGCAGCTGTTTAAGCCTTCCCTTTTGATCAAAGTCATGCCATTTGTGACCATTCAGTTGTTTTCTAAATCATGAATATCAAAAACTAGATGTCTTGCTTGTTTTTTTTTTTTCTTTTTTGCTTTTATGTTTAAGACGTTAGAGTGTGGTTCTTCATTGTTCGAATAAGTGGGAATCCCTTCATTCTTCAAAATGATAAAAATGAAGATGGTGCTAAGTAGTAGTAGTGGTAGTAGTAGTAGTAGTAGTAGTAGTAGTAGTAGTAGTAGTAGTAGTAGTAGTAGTAGTAAAATGAAAACATAAAAAAGGAACAACAACGATGGTGATAATCGTTCAAACAAAATTAGTTACTCCTTTCTGTTGTAGTCTGTGAAGTCATTGCCAATGAGTAACAATTCTTGCTACCAACAAAGGAGACAACTTTACTTCTTTGTACTTTTAACTTTTAACTTATTCCTGGAAAAAGGTAAACATCCGGTTTAAAATGATTTGTTGTGTGATTTACCAATTGTCTACGTCACTCAACAGTATAACCAATCTCCGAATGATGGACCAACAATGGAGTTTCTACGCCCACGACTTTTATTATTCTATGAGTTCGATCAACCTGTGGGAAACATCCGTCACATATAGTTTAATTTACACCTCCACCGTCTTAAAAAGGACAATAATAGACTTATTTCAGTTCTGTAAGGTTTTTTTGTTGTTGTTGTCTTTCTTTTTTATTGCTGTTTGATTAATGTAAATTCCTTAATTCACATAATGTTTATATCTTTGTTTATTGTAATTATGATTTCAAATATTATGTTGAGTATGAATAATAGGTGGAGTAATAATTAAACATTGACCCATATTTCAAAGTGAAACAAAATTAATGAGAAAAAAAACTCTGATATAGGAGGGTTGATCCAAAAGTAACACAAAAGTGTGCATAACTTCTTCATTGACAGAGACAAGTAATTGAAATTGCACTTTCTCTATACTAAGTTACTACTCAACATGGTAATTGAAATTGCACTTGTAACTTTTTCTCTTTTCTCTTTAATATATATCCTTGTATAGAACTATGTGCTTCACAGTTCCAGTGACGCAGTGTTAGGTGTTGTGCGCATGTTCACATGTCCGAGATAGGAAGTCCTATGCTAGGGAAAGAGAGCACCGTGGTTCACACAGTGCTGGTGAAAGGTAGTGTTCCCTACCTATCTAAGTACCCACTAACACAACTAGCTACAGATCAGTCTAAGATCTACTTATCTACCTACCTACCAATCAATCTACCTACTAGTGCAAAAAGGTAAAGTCCCCCTTCAGTCATGAATGACCATGGAATTGCACCTAGAAAGTTCCCTTCCGAGGCACAAGTCTGGGCAACGTTGTTTATGAAATATCAGCCGTCGCCTGTGCACACCAGTTTCCCCTCCTCGTGCCACTAATGTTATCCAACAAAAAGGCAAAGGCTGATACAGCTTGGCACCAGTGAAGTTGCAATTCATTTCAACAGCTGAGTGAACAGGAGTAACGTGAAATAAAGTGTCTTGTTCAAGAACACAACACACAGCCCAGTCCTGGAATTGAACTCACTACCTCATGATTGTGAGCCTGATGCACTAACCACTGAGCCATGCACCTTCACACTTACTGGTGTGCTTATCTACATATCTAATTACATACTTACAGTCAACCTACCTCCTATGTACCAACCTATCTATTCATCCATCCATGCATTGAAAAAGCTTTATTTTATACCTAAGTATGCACAAGCATTTTACTGGGCACATTCCTTTTGGGAAAATGATACTTAAATTATAAACTGTACAGTCAGTCATTTAGTATTCAAATTACTCTTTCTCATATAATGCTTATTTATTCATGTTGTTTTAAATTAATCATGCATTATCTTGTAGCTTTGACATTTCAATAATATGATTATTTTTAGAATGACAGTGTAGAATGGCTGTGAGAAACCAGATCTGGCCAGTTTGAACATAGAGCAGGTAGAATATTTGGGCTGCACACAGCGGGTTTAAATGCTACAGAGTTGAAGGCTGGACAAATAACCAGTGACTGCACTGTAAAATTAGATTGAGTATTAAAATACTGGTGTATATACACATTTGAATGGCACTAGCCTGTACCGCCGCCACCTCTAACTGACAGAAGCATAAACTGAACAGTCATCCTGACAATCCTAATCAGTTTAGATCAGTGCTTCTTGGAAGTTTTGTGCTTCTTTTACAGAATGGCATTTTACAAACTCCTCTTCCTCTTTTGTGCAATGGTTTATTATCCATTTTTTCTTATAATATCCCATTCAATATGTACGTCTTTTACAAATATTTGCCTGGAATTATGACCCACCTCCCTAAGTTAAATTTTTATAGACTTATATATTGGTTTCAAACTTTTGCACAAGGCCACCAAGTTCAGGGGAGGGTTAAAGTCAATTACATCGACCCCAGTGCTCAAGTGGTACTTATTTTATCAACCCCAAAAGGACAAAAGGCAGGGTCAACCTCAGCAGAATTTGAACTCAAAACATATAGATGGATGAAATACCACTAAGCATATTGTCTGACATGCTAACAATTTTGACTGCTCTCTGCTTTAAAGATCTTATATATCAAGATTATATTGAACCTCGGTGTATCATCAGTCATGTTTCTACTCTCTGCTACCACAATGTCTGTCCATATTTTAATTCTGACATTTTCCAAAAAGTGTTGTGATTGAAAAATATAAGTATTGTGCATGGTTTAGATATTTTATTTCTACAAAAACCTACATCTCTAAACAGTTTTCCTTGTGGTTCTCTCTTGACATTTGTTGCTCACCTGTGAGCTCACAATGCCCTCATTGAAACACAGCTCAGATGAAGTATTTAAAATATTTATAGAGCACATATATATATAATGTAACCAATGGCTAATGAGAAATTTTACTTTTATTCACACTACATTATATAGGTACATTTATTCACCATTACTTTCGTTGGTGTTAACATACTTTATTTAATGAATTTCTAACTTGCCTTGCTAAACATCCACCTGTCTATGCTACACATCTCTTTTATGTTGCACCTCTCTATAATATAGTATGACAGGTTATAGCTGCATATGAGAACATTTTAGACTATTTCAGTAAGTTAACAAAAATACCTGGACACATATGTTTTGAATTTCTTTTCTTTGAAAATTTGAAACTATTTCTTCAAGTTATCGAAACATTCATGAACTAGTTTTTCTAGAACAGGTACAAAAGTACAAGTAATGGGAAAGAGTGTAGTTGATTAAACTAAGACCAGTTTATGATTGGTTTTATTTTATCTACTCCAGACGTGTGAAAGGCAACAACCACACTTGAAAGATTTCAACTCAAATCAAAAAGGGACATAATTAACTATTACAAAGTATTTTGTCAGTTGCTCTAATGATTATCACAACTCTTACTTGTTTCAATCATTTGACTGCAGCCATGCTGGAGCACCGCCTTTAGTCGAGCAAATCGACCCCAGTAGAATGGAGGAATTATAAGAACGTTTGAGCAGGTGCATTGCACTATTTGTTCTGATTCTTTTCATTCAGAGTTCAAATCCCAGTACGGCCAACTAGGGAGGTAGACTTAATCTGTTACCAGCTTTAACAACAACATCTAATATCTTGAGTACCTTTAGCAGAATCCACTCTTTTGCAAGCTTTAGGCCTGGTCTCCAGTTTGTGTATACCTTACTCATTCCCCACCCCTTTCAGTCTCAGAGGCCCTGTAAGGGGTCATGAGCACTATTCCTCTTCCTGACTAAAAGATTAAAACAAAAAATCCACATAGTGAGGAGACAGACTCATTAACATAATGATTAATCTTGCACGTGAAACACATGGAGAGATAACTATGAAATTATAATTGAAATTAGTTAAAATAGGATCCTAGCATTCTATATTTTAATTAAGTGAGGAATGTGTCTGACTCTAACAATATTGTAGCAGCTCTGGGATTGACACTTCTATAATTACCATTTCCTCAATTAATTACCAATTGGACTGCAGCTATGCTACAACACTGCCTTGAATGGTTATAGTAGAATAAATTGACCCCAGCACTTAGCCTATTGGTCTCTTTTGGTGAACCACTAAGTTACATCATCATCATCATTAAGCGTCCATTTTCCATACTAGCATGGGTTAGATGGTTTGACTGGAACTGTTAAGCTGGAGAGCTGCACCAGGCTCCAGTAGTCAGTTTTGGCTTGATATCTCCATTTGATATGACATTTGGAAGGGCATCCGGTCATAAAAACCATGCTGACTCAGACAACTGGAGCCTGGCCAGCTCCTGTCAAACTGTCCAATCCATGCCAGTATGGAAAACAGACATTGAACAATGATAATGATGACAGGGCAAAAACTGCTCAAGTGGTTCTTCTATGTGAGTATTGTGAAACTGAGCCAGGAGATCACAAGAAGCACTCCTTGCTATCATCAACTCCAATTACTAATTGTTAG
The DNA here is from genome assembly GCF_046866305.1 of Octopus bimaculoides. Classification (NCBI taxonomy): domain Eukaryota; kingdom Metazoa; phylum Mollusca; class Cephalopoda; order Octopoda; family Octopodidae; genus Octopus; species Octopus bimaculoides. The sequence continues at coordinate 48,756,789 of NC_142946.1, forward strand.
TTATTTATGGAAACTTTAATCTGATTATAATTTTTAAAAAGTGTTTTATTTGTTTTAATATCTGTATCCTTCTACATGTATCGTTTTCCCGACCCCGCTTTTTTTTATAAACAAATAATTCAACTAAATACTTAAATCTACTTAACTTCTGAGGGTAGGATGCTGCCACTTGTCTTTTTCGCAGAGAAATGAGCAGGGATTGGAGTCAGAGACAGCGGTTTTAATATTTGTTGTTTTAAATTTACTGTTTCATCTATGTTATAAGAATTTAGAAAATTCGAGGAAGGTGATGTAATTATTTCTAATGGGCGAAAATCAAAGTAGATAAAGCAATGAATAACAGCATGTAGAATATTGGAGCTAAAAAGAAAAAAAAACCCTCAAATGGAAAAAAGTCAAAGACTGCCCTGCCCATGGGACAGGAATCCACATCTTCTGTAAACATGATAGATGTTCTACCATTGGACCAAACCGACACTTTGAATTTTCTCCATCCATTTTAGGGGCTTTGTTCTTATTAGCGAGAATTGTAAGATGTTTACATATTAAAAATTCAGAACCTTCAAGAGATATGAGGTAAATTTTTTTGATGTTAGAATCTGAATAAGATAAAACTATAAATGATAGCATTTAGAATATCAGGCTAAAAGACCCTTTGATGGAAAAAAAGTTGAAGGCTGCTCATGGGTTTTTTTTTTTAACCCAATATTTCACATGCAAGTATTTATAGATGTATGTCCGTCAAGTTCAACTGTTACAAATAATTTACTATTGTTTCATTGTTTTTACAACGTATTGCTTTTTCTCAGACGCCATCTTCTCATAAAATCATCAACACTACAAATCAACATCACATGTTCACTTATAGTGTGTGATACAAATGCAGGGTTGGATTTAGATATGGGCCAAGATGGGTCATGACCCAAGGGCCTCCCAAGCATTGGAGGTCCCTTTAACTCAGAGAATCCTAAAGCTTGAAGTTAAACATTTTTAAATATATTTTCAGCAATTATATAAATAATCTAAGTTTTCTTACTTGTTTAAATATATTTTAATCCAAAAGAGTTTTTTTTTTTTAAATCATTAGGCCCTTTTAGATTGAAAATGCTATTAAATTTAATCGAATTCCTCTGAATCTATCAAGGACTTTTTAAAGTTTTGGGGCCTCTTAAAACTGTTTGGGGCTCTTAGATTTAATCAAGCCCTAATCTTATGTTTTGAATTAGTTCTTTTTTTATATAGTGCTTTTTTAAAAAATATTTTGAGCATATGTTTTCTTTTGATATAATAAGAGAGCGGTCAATAGCAATGCATTATCCAAACAAATGAGCCAGACAAGATCAGCATGTTGAAAAAGACATATGCAAAATCGAGGAGAATGAATGGGATCAGAGGGTGGAAGTTGCTGTGGTGAAGGGGCCAGTGGAGAGGGTTAGTCAGGAAGAAGTAGTGGAGGCAATGAAGGAAATGAAAACAGGAAAGGCAGCTGGTCCATCAGAAGTAAGTGTGGAAATAATAACTGCAAGTGGAGAGATAGGGATTGTTGTGATGATGGAGCTCTGCCTGGGTGTACTGGATGGAAGAGGAATGCCAGATGATTGGGCAGTAAGTGTGGTGGTACCGATCTTCAAGGGAAAAGGGGATGTGATGAGTTGTGGAACATATAGAGGAGTGAAGTTATTGGAGCATGTAATGAAGATAGTGGATGAGATACAATTTGGTTTTATGCCAGGAAGGGGACAATAGATGTGTTCATTGTAAGGAGATTGCAGGAGGAATACTGAGATAAGAGGAAGGAGTTGTACATGAGCTTCGTTGATCTGGAGAGGGCATTTGACAGGGTTCCAAGGAAGGTGATTGAGTGGGCATTGAGGAAGAGCAATTTTAGATGTCTGAATCCCATCCAATATGCATTCTGGTAAGTTGAGTAGCAAACTATTATCACTATAGTGAAACTATTGTACAGTTAAGTACCAAGTCAGCTTTGTTGACCTAGTAAATGGAGTCACTACAAACTACTGGCAGAAAAGGAAGGTAGGTATACACAACTATACAACAGCTTATGTATCAACATGATAATAGTGTTTAGTTGGTTTCATGTAACATAAGAAGGCTCAAAGACACATCAGAAATGTCCTAGTTTTAATAATTAAGGAGGTATGTATCCTTTTTCTTCCTATTATATGGTTTTAAATATATTATTTCATCATTTTTGATATTATACCATTTTTATATATTTTGATGAGAAAAGTGAGAAAAAAGATGAACAAGTGTTACATGATTTCTAATTTATATCATTTAATGAATAACAATTCTGCAGTTTTTAACACATAATTATTATCATCAACATTTAATGTCTGTTTTCCATGCTGGCATAGGTTGGACAGGCGTGGCCAGGGACCATACCAGCAATGCGCCACATATCTTTGTCCTTTGTTATCTTCTTCATAAAGCTCAGTGTTTTGAGATCAGCCTTCAGTATTTCATCCCATGTCTTCCTCTTCTACAACTTCTCTCCACCTTAATCATCATCATCATCATCATCGTTGTTTAACATCCGCTTTCCATGCTGGCATGGGTTGGACGGTTTGACTGAGGACTGGTAAACTTCATGAAAACAATAATGAATAATTATTTTTGTTATGTTGTCCCTTAATACAGGAAATCTACTAAGAAATAAATACTACGTGCAACACAACAAACTTGACTACCAATGATTCTACCTCTTCCGATGCACAATTGTTAGCTACTATCATTTGTTTGACAACATTTTCCATGGCAATATTACGCTAATTATTGACAAATACAATACCATATGACTGTAATTTTGGGCAGAAATAATCTAAAAAGCTAAGGAAATTACACTAACCTAGTTGTTGGACTAAAAGCATGATGTAGCTATGGAATGTTTGTGGTGCACAATTTGTACACATTTCATCAGTTTATCACAATTAATTATGTATTCTGATTTTGGTGGGTTGTCATCATCTATATATATAAAAATGAGAATGTGTGTCTGTCTGTCTGTCTGTGTGAATCCCTAAAACTCGAGAACTACGCAACCAATTTCATTCAAATTTTACACATGCCTTACTTAGAGTTCCAGTTGTGTTTTAGTCAAAAAAATTTTTTTAACTTCTTGCAGAGTTCGAGCACACGGCAACATAATATCTCTTCCACTATTTAAGTATTACGTGTCAAAAGTGAAACAAAAACACTCATGTCAAATACTTTCACTTTAAAAATGAAACTATTCCACTAACTGAAACAATCACATTTCGATACTGTAATGACAGATACTTTCACAGAGAGAGAAAGAGAGAAAGAGAGAGAGAGAGAGATGTATACGTATAGATATAGATGTATATGTACACGTATATGTATAGATATAGAGAGAGAGAAAGAGAGAGAGAGAGATGTATATGTACACGTATATGTATAGATATATATATATATATATATATATATATAGATCTATATGCATACATGTATATGTATACATATGTGTAGATGTATATATATATATATATATATATATATATATATATATATATAGATGTACATGTAATATGTACACATATATACATATATATACATGCATACAGATATCTATACATATATACACCCATCACACACACATACACATGCACACAAACACACACATTAGTCATTTGTTTTCTTATCCAAAACTACGTCAAAAGTACTGAATGGATCTTTATGAAATTTGGAAATTATATTCTTTGCATAACGGCCATAACTCCCATGAAAATTCATATATTTTTGATGTTGATGAAATTTTAACCCGAACATAACAGATGAGCATTATTTGTAATTCAACGGTACAACAGTGTAAGACTACCCTTTCAGATATACTTACATTGTGATTTCTGCAATGTGGTGCATAAATTGTCAAGTAAATGAGACGCATCCTTGCCTCCACTGCTGATTCACTTGCAAAGTGTTGAGTAAAATTATTTCGTTGCAGACCTCCGGCCATTTTGTTCTGTTGTTAATTCTGTAGATGACCTCAAACACAAAGTCTTTCCCAACTTTAAACAAAACTACCAAAATCACAATTGGCTATGTGAAAGAGCAATATTAGCTCCAAAAAACGTAGCTGTTACAAAAATTAATCAACACCTGATGCATTCTCTTCCCGGCAATCATCAAACTTACAAGTCTGTTGATACAGTTCCAGATACAAATGAAGTGGTGAACTATCCTCCTGAATTTCTCAATTTGTTGGAGCCTCCAGGACTACCTCCCCACATATTATCACTTAAAGTTGGAACGCCTGTTATGCTGCTCCGCAATCTGGAACCACCAAGACTTTGCAATGGAACACGACTCGTGATAAAGAAAATGATGTCACACGTTATCGGGGCTACCATTCTTTCTGGATGTGCAAAAAGTGATGACGTCTTTATTCCAAGAATTCCTCTTACTCCATCAGGAGCAGACATTCCTTTTACATTCAGAAGACTACAATTCCCCCTTCGTGTGACTTTTGCCATGTCCATAAACAAATCTCAGGGTCAAACACTGTCTGTAGCTGGTCTTCTCTTGGAAGAGCCCTGCTTCTCACATGGACAATTGTATGTTGGTTGCTCAAGAGTGGGCAGCAAAAAAAACCTATTTGTATATGCTCCACAAGGGAAAACAAAGGAACATTGTTTACAACGAGGTGTTATAATCACAACAGCAAGAAAGTATGTACATGATCACCTTCTTTTACGAAACTTCATTGACTTTCATATATTTATATTGATATACATATATATACGTGTGTTTGGGTGTGTGTGTGTATATATATATACATCTCTATATATAAAGATGATGCGTAGTCTAGACGGCGTTTTTAGATTTCATTATTCTCTTTAACCCGGGCAACGCCGGGTATTTCTGCTAGTGATACAATATATTTCAATTAGTTCTTTTTTTGTACCACCAGCAGTGTCACCCTTCCCTTACATTTTGCTAATTCTTTTTTTACTGTTTAATATTTTTCATTCAATCTCAGAATATTTTCATTATATGTCTGTAATCTTTTCATATGAATATTTAAATTCATCTGTCTTTTGTGAGAGTTCATTGTTATCGCAGGATCTGCAATGAGAATGATTGTGCTGATTCCACCCATCCATCCATTGTTACCCACTATTCCTAGGAGGGTAGTGGGAAGAGGATCCTCAGGCACCTCCTTCATAGGGTCCTTTCAGAAGCAACCGCCATCCCCAATCTGTCTTGTGATTCTTCTCTGTTCATAGAACAAGCGCTGTGACTTCTCAATCAGGAAAAGTAGTGGCTCAGTTTGGAGAGATCCCTGATCTCTGAACTATGCACCCTGTTGAGTAACATTACCCCAGAGACCATTCAGAGTAACCCCATTTCAGCTGCTTGTATTTGTGATGATGATGATGATCATTATTGTTATCATTGTTTAGTGCCCTCCTTTCATGCTGGCATGGGTTGGACAGTTTGACAGGAGCTGGCCAAACAGAAGACTGCACCATAATTCTGTATCTGTTTTGGCATCGTTTTTAACAGCTGGGTGCTCTTTCTCACACCAACCACTCTGCAGAGTGGGCTGAGTACTTATCCTGTGGCACCAGCATAGGTGAGGTCAGCTTTGGTATGGTTTTTACAGTTGGATGCCCTTCCAAATGCCAACCACTTTACAGTGTGGACTGGATACTCTTCATGTGGCACCAGCACCGGCACGGTCACTAAGTAACTGTGTAAGACAAGGAATCTTTGAGAGAGGAGGGACCATTGGAGGAAGTGATCTTGTGTGAGATGATGAAAAATCAGAGACAGAAACAGATGTTTTGCTGTAGAGGAGGTACATGGTATCCCAGCCAGAGAGAGTTAACAAGAAAATGGGCAGTACCCAACATTCATGACCATAGGCATAAAACCAAATTGAAGATGGCAAGCCTGGCTCTTTTTATCAACCTCTTCTCTTCTGAGGATTGAATGCTGGAGCCGACATTATTATACCAGCAACTGCAGTTCTAGTTCCTACCACCCACTGCTCATTAATTTGACTCCAAGATGCTTAAACTTTTCCACTAGTCTCAGTGATGTTTCACGAACATGCTAAGTATGCTGGGAAGATTTCTTGAGAGGACCAATGTCTCAGACTTTGCAACACATACTCTCACTGCTGCCTTGCAGAACTCAGTTATAAACTCAATTAGTGCTTACTGGAGATCACCTACTAACAAGCCAAGTAGCACAATGTCACCAGCAAATATCAGCAGACTGGTTCATTCAACAAAATAGTCACTAAGTTTAGTGGTGTAGCATAGTTGGATGGATCAATTTACTGTGGTATGACGTCAGTGTCTGGGGAGGCTGACCGGAAGGCGAAAAATGGCAGAGGGAAGCTCGATCGGGATTCGTGACCTTTTCGAATGGGGTTGCGGTCAGGGCAAGACGTGTTAAGCGACGGTCTAGGTTTGGGAGAAGCAGCTGCTATTCCTGGTGTACTTTAGGTCGGGGCAAGCTTCAAGGATTGGATACCGCAAGACAGACTCGCAGTCGAGGAAAGGAAAACCGAGGTAAGGCGATTACATCTACTCGTACGCACACACCACATTTTACATATTAAATACATTCCTGGCAACTAGTATGTACAGGGTGGGGCAGGGAGGATGGACGTTTTTGAAAGGGTTATTACTCAGCCCCAGTGGAAGGGACATTCAGTCTATGGTGTCTTAGCATTTCCTTTTTTTTTTTTCAGGTGAATCCATGGCACTGTGGATGATAAAGCATCATGTGTGTACCTACGACAGTTACGTGAAGAATAACAAGTCTGTCACAGCAGTTCAGTGCGAGTTTCGGTGCCATTTCAACATTCACCGAAATCAGGCTGTTTCTACCCATAACACGATCTTATGTTGGGTGAATGCACTTCATACATACGGTACACTAATGAATAGGAGACCGGTGAGGGTGCCACAAATAGGACCCTGGAATGTCTTCAGAAATGCATCAATAAAAACGGACACCACATGACAAATGTTGCTTTCCATACTTGATTTTGACAGATGCTAATTCAATACGAACACATTGATGTCAATAAAATTTGTTTGCAGCTAAAATTAATGATTTGGGGAATATTTTTAAAACGTCCGTCCTCACTGCCCCACATTATACAACTGCTGGCAAGGATACAGTATTTTGTTACACATCTACTATACACTAACAGGTATATTTAAGACTTTATATAAGTCAATACTGTGTCTTACATGTGTTGGCAGTGTAATTGAATCACTTTTTAAAGTTATCTCTTACAGATTTTCTTAAGAAATTAGAGCCAGTACATCTATTTAAACAATGCCATCTTAGATAGAAAAATAGATAATAGGTGTATGTACATATATCAGGAGTTCTTGTTCCTTCTTTAGTGCCACATATTTAGTGTCAGTGTAAATTGAGGATATATTACAATGCATTAGAGCTCTTATAATAAAAGAAAAAAGAAAACTCTAATTTTCAGAAACAATTTACACCAAACTACTTTATATGATGTGTTGTCCTTTTTGTTTGTTTTTTAGGTGTTTTTTAGGTGTAGAAATATACTAAAGGAGAGAAAAAAAGGAAAGAATGAAAAAGTGTGTGGGTGTTTACTGATGATTGCACATGGTGTGATAAAGACTGTTATGGTAGGGTTGGTTGTTACAACCTTATATTACAAAATGTATTTGATTTTTCTTAGAAAATGACTCATCACTACACATCAAGGTTGCAACTGTGTCAATGGCGACATTTATTATTGTATGAATATGCTATTAGGTGTTTGTTTACCTTCTCCCACAATGCAGACAATCTTACTAAATCAAAAATTGATATTGCATGAGAAGTTTTGTAATTAACTTCCTTCATCATTTATGTCACTGGTCACTGAGTTATGTTTTTTGCCTCATTTTCGTTTTAACAGAGTAAATATTTCTTTTTGAGAAATATATTTTTGCTTTTAATACTTGTTTTTTTTTCTACTATAGGCATAAAGCCTTAAATTTGTGGGGAACGGGGCTTGTTGATTGTACTATACTCAACTGGCATCCATCCTATCATTCCTGACATAATTTGAACTCATAATGGAGTTGAAATCAGTCAAGCGTGGAGGTAAACAATGGTGGACAGGGGTTTGAGATATTTAAAACATCAAGGATAGGACTCAAGAATGTAAAATTTTCGAAAACGAAATACGGAGTCGAGGTCAAGTGTGGCTTCCTCATCTGACACCCATAATAATAATAATAATAATAATAATAATAATAATCATAAATGCCCTAATGCAGTACCAGGCACTGGCTCTTGTGGCGCCTGATCTCAACAGATTGGAAATGTTAACATGTACATGTTTTGTATTGATGTAAAAAGAGGAACAACAGTGAACATTCTGCTCAATACTGCAGATTTGTTTCTCAGTTGTTTGACCTTAATCAGTCAAGCATGTCTTTTAGTGGCTGGTGATATGTGCATCTCTGATCACAAGCAGGGCTAGTAGGGGAGCATCATGTGTTGAGAGGAATTCGTTGGGGTTTAAATAATTCACCTCTGAAAACGTGGGTGTTTCATTCGTTATCCTTAAACAACCCTTATTCAAGGACTTCTGGAGCAGAATGGGCTACTAGACTGAAAGAAAATTCAAACTGGGCCTCACATGCAAAGTCATGCATCATTTATCTTGATATGAGGTCACTGTGTCATTCACATATGTTTGTAAAGCGTGTGCTGTGTGTACTCTTATCAGATGGGGAGCCATGATGGGTATGATGGTACAGGACAACACATTAAGTGTAAGTGTATGTATGTGTGTGTGTTGGAGCGAGGGTTTCGTGTGCAAACAGTTTTAACAAACAAAAAAGAGGTAGTAATAGAATTTTAATAATAAGCATTCCTCACTCACTCGGGAGGAAACTTCATCGAGCTGCTTATGGAAAAAACCCATAAAAACACAGGTAATAATAATACACACACACACATACATGTACAGAGAGAAGAGAGAGATACGCAAGCATATACATGAATGTATAAAGACGATGTGTGTTTGTAGGGGATGAAACCAAATCTGAAAGAAAATGATTCTCATATAAATATGTTTGCTTAAAGTAGGCAAAGGAAAATAAGAGATTATGACAGAAGATACTCATGTTTAATCCATAGTATAAATTAGGTAAAGATGTCACATTTATTTGAAAGATTCCAGCAAATTTCATGGGGTTTGTCTGATGGGCCATGTACAATGTATAAATTATCTTCTATTTTACTGCATACCTTTTTTATAGTGTTTGTGTGGAAATTCGTAATTTTGAGATCAGCGAAGCGTAAAACAGTGGTATTTGTTGATATGCACCTTACACCACTCCTCCTCATCATCATCATTTAACATCTGTTTTTCATGCTGGCATGGGTTGGACGGTTTGACTGAAAACTGGTGAGCCGGGGAGCTACACTAGGTTCCAGTCTGGTTTGGCATGGTTTCTATGGCTGGATGCCCTTCCTGACACCAACCACTCCAAGAATGTAGGGAGTGCATTTTACATGCCACTGGCATGGATGCCGTTGATGTGGCACTGGTATTATGTTCTCACTCGGCTTCCTGGGTCTTCTCACACACAGCATATTTCCAAAAGTCTCGGTCACAAGTCATTGCCTCGGTGAGGCCTAATGTTTGGAGGTCATGCCTCACCACCTCATCCCAGGTCTTCCTGGGCCTACCTCTTTCACAGGTTCTCTCAACCACTAGGGTGTGGCACTTTTTCACACAGCTATCCTCATCCTTTCTCGCCACATGACCACACCAGTGTAGTTGTCTCTCTTGCACACCACATCTGATGCTTCTTAGGTCCAACTTTTCTCTCAAGGTATTAACACTCTGTCGAGTATGCACACTGACATTACACATCCATCGGAGCATACTGGCTTCATTCCTTGCAAGCTTACGCATGTCCTCAGCAGTCACGGCCCATGTTTCACTGCCATGTAGCATGGTTGTTCATACACATGCGTCATACAGTCTGCCTTTTACTCTCAGCGAGAGGTCCTTTGTCACCAGCAGAGGTAAGAGCTCTCTGAACTTTGCCTAGCCTATTCTTATTCTAGCAACTACACTTTCAGTGCACTCTCCCCCACTACTAACTTGGTCACCTAGGTAGCGGAAGCTATCAACTACGTCTAGTTTTTCTCCCTGGAATGTGGCAGAAGTTGTTTTCTGCATATTTTCAGTGTTTATTGCTCTTGAACATCTGCCACATACAAAAAAATAACTTCCTAGTTAGCCTATATATATATATATATATATATATATATATATATATATATATATATATGTATGTATGTATGTATATATATATATATATATATATATATATATATATATATATATATATATATATATATACATCTGTATATCTATGTGTATTTGTGTTTGTAACCTCCATCACTGATTGACAACTTGTCATGGTGTGTTTATGTCCCTGTAACTTAGCGGTTTTGCAAAAGAGACCGATAGATTAAGTACTAGGCTTAAGAAATAAGTCCTGGGGTTTGATTTGTTCAACTAAAATCCTTCAAGGCAGTGCTCCAGCATGGCCACAGTCCAGAAAGAATATATATGTGTGTGTGTAAAGATAGAGAGAGACGGAGAGATTTCTGAATGAATGTTTTGTTTTGTTTTGTTGTCTTCATTGTATATTTGAGAAAAAAACAAAATCTTTTCTTTGTCTTATAATTAAAAACTGGCGATTTAAAAGAAAAATACAAAGAAATCATTTAACGGAAACCCACAAAAAATTGTAATATATCCTGTTTTACTGATTATATAAAAAAAATATATATATATTGTTATCAGTATTTCTGATAATAAAATGAAAAGAAAAATGATTAATATAAGACTTAAAGATTAAAATTGTCTAATTAAAAGAAAATATGTGGATGCATTGAAACACTCCCCACCCCCAGAGGCATATATTCCGGGTGTGCTAGGGGTGCACTGCACACCCATCGGAAATGGCAAATTCATTATAAATATAAACCTTACTCATTAATTTTATCATAAAACTTAATGGAAAGCTTTTGTTATAACTCTGCAAAAAATTTTGTGGCATTTGGTGTTGCAGCACATCCAATACAACTACCACCATATACATACATTGGTGTCACTGATACATACATTGGTGGTAAGAAACTCTTATGGGAGCTGAACAGCAGAAGATATTCAGAGAAGGAATCCCATTCAGGCAAGTGTTTTGGCCCTTCATGTGTATAACGAGTCATAATACATGTTGCGTTTGTGTATATGTATATGTGTGCATGTATGTATGTATGTGTATACTCATGTTTGTGTAAACATTATAATGGGGAAATTTTGAAGTTACATAGACGAAGATGTTTTATAAAGCACTATTTGAACATGGAATTAAAAATATAACATTTTTTTTTTCCATGTCTTTTGTTTTGATACAAACATATATGCATGGACACACGGACACACACATTAACCCTTAAATCATACACTCGAAACGATAACTATAAAAGTCTGCAAGATCTATTTAAGACTTAAAGCATGATGAACAAAACAAGATGCTAACCTTCAAAACCTTGATACCAAGTAGATGGCCAAAGAAAATTTACTCTAAGTTAAAAACAGAAAGAGACAGAGATGAGCATACATGAAGGAATGAATAAATGGTGGCTGCAAGTCAATTTCAAGCAATGTTATTGTTTGATCATTGCGTCCCCGTAACTTGGTGGTTTGGAAAAAGAGACCGATAGAATAAGTACTAGGCTTACAAAGAATAAGTCCTGGGGTCAATTTGCTCGACTAAAGGCGGTGCTCCAGCATGGCCACAGTCAAATGACTGAAATGAGTAAAGAGTATATACAGGATTGGCCCAAAGCCACCTAATAGTAAATCAAAACTATTTAATTCCAAGATTTATTTATGTTTAACAACTGAATGGATTTAATAAAAGCATCTTAATATGAAACCTCATGAAAATTGTTCAAATTGAAATCCTTCTTGAGCAACACATTTTTCCATTCGAGTCAATACAGAATTACAGGTAGTATTTATGGAATTTTGATTTACTATCAGGTGACTTTTGGCCAACCCTGTATATATATATATATATATATATATATATATATATATATATATATATATATATAGTTTTAGGGAAAAGAACCAAGGTTCATGAACTCAACGATAAAAATCCACTACCACATATAGAAAAATTAATAAGTAAAAGCACAGTAAATAAGTATAATATAATACAAAGTAAATATCATAAGAGAAAGATAATAAAACGATTACACATGTTTCATAGCCAATTTTCAAATAGAAAATTTAATTCGATTAAAACTATCGAAAATCAATTCTATTCAAAAATATAGCTAATGTTCAGGTCAAAATACAACAATAATAATAATAAAAGAATGTATATATCAACCAACAATAAATAAATATATATATAAATATATATATATATATATATATATCAATAATAATAAAAGGAGAACAAATGTACATCACTGGATGCAAATGAAGTCGCAAGTTTACACCAGAGTTATTCTTCTAGGACAGGGGTTCTCATCTGGGGTCCATATTCTGAATACCTAATTCTGAGCAAACCAGTAAGCATTTGGAGAAATCCCTTACTAATAACCTATATAAATATATATATAGAAATCTCTTACTAATTACCTGTATATATATATATATATACGGTGAGAAAATAATTTTCTTGCTGTATTGCATGTTCATTTTCCTTTTTTCCATCTCTGATTTTATTTTTGATTTTCTATGTAAATGAAGATATTTTCTTTGTCTGGTTGCTTTTCTTTCGACAAAACGAGAAGTTACATTGCGGAACAGTTTTTTTAACAAGTTTTGTCTGTTTATCACCCGATGAGATACATCTGCACCGCCGGGTGCTCCTGAACCAGTTGCTGAGTGTCTCATCCATGAGGGATTGATGGTAGATGTGACAAAACAATTGTCATGATTAATAATAAATTCTCGTATATTCCATTTTCTTTCATTTGCCATATACCTAACGATTACTGTGAAGGTGACTGTGCTTTAGCTGTAATCTCCCAGGTGTAAACCATTTGTTTTATTAAACGAATGGTTTATATATACACACACATATATGTGTGTGTGTGTGTGTGTGTGTGTGTGTGTGCATGCGTGCAGGTGTGTGTATGTGAGAGAGAGAGAGAGAGAGAGTGATCTGTATTCCATGTATGTAATCATATATCAGACCTTACATTAGCAACAAAATACTGGATTGGGGAGTAATATTTTTGAACCATGAAATAAATCTGAAAAAAAAAAAAAAAAATTTTTATCTATCAGTCTGTATACCACCTGCCTATGCATGCATCTAACTACATATATACACACACACACACATACATTCATATATTTATACTCACTCAGTCTCTCTCTCACACACATGCACACTTATAAATGTATAAATATATGAATGTGCGTGTATGTATATATATATATATATATACCGGAGTAAGCACATGAAATGTGCAACAAAAACTGTCCGATGAACGGGAACGTGAAACTCAGAGTAACGGTTTTTTTGTTATATTTCTGCTGCTTTTAAATAAAGTATATATCTATATATATATGTAGTTAGATACATGTATAGACAGGTATTATACACACACTTATAAATATATACATTTATAAGTGTGTGTATGTGTTTACATGTCTACATAAATATAGTTGAAACCTGCCCTAGCATGAAGCCCCACATCCTAGAGTTCCTGTTTCAGTACATACACACTCACACATGTATTTATATGTATGTATATATATATACATATGTATGTATGCAAGTCTGTATGTACACATGAAGGTAACTTATATGTTTGTATGTGTATTTGTGATTCGTGTTCATATATACGTAATATAGGCGCAGGAGTGGCTGTGTGGTAAGAAGCTTGCTTACCAACCACATGGTTCCGGGTTCAGTCCCACTACGTGGCACCTTGGGCAAAGTGTCTTCTACTATAGCCTCGGGCCGACCAAAGCCTTGTGAGTGGATTTGGTAGACGGAAACTGAAAGAAGCCCGTCGTATATATGTATATATATATATATATATATATATATGTGTGTGAGTTTGTGTGTCTGTGTTTGTCCCCCTAGCATTGCTTGACAACCAATACTGGCGTGTTTATGTCCCCGTAACTTAGCGGTTCGGCAAAAGAGACTGATAGAATAAGTACTAGGCTTACAAAGAACAAGTCCCGGGGTCGATTTGCTCGACTAAAGGTGGTGCTCCAGCATGGCCACAGTCAAATGACTGAAACAAATAAAAGAGTAAAAGAGTATACGTAATACATCTACATATATATTGAACGGCGGTGCCCCAGCATGGCCACACCTCTGAAGCTGAAACTATTTTGTGTGTGTGTGTGTGTGTGTAACCACGTGGTAAATTACATGTTAGTGTTGCTATGATAATAAAAGAATGCTTAGAAAACCGATGTACACCTACACAAACCGCGCTTATGCATAATGCATTCAAATACTATTATATATCTACCTATATCTCAGCTGTCACACACATTAAGACTCTTAGCTGTCGAGTGTCAAGAAGCCTTTTTTTAGTTGGATTGTAAAAGTGTAAATTCATTCAGGTTTGTGGTATTTTCCTTTCAATTACTTTCCGTTTTGCTTTCAGCTTGTCATGATTCCGTTTTGACTGGACAACCCCAACCTATTAATTAATCATATAAATCCTTTTATCTCTCTTTTTAAAACCAGAAGTACAGTTTTCCTCAAAATGTCTAATGATCAGTGGAGTATGCTGTATTTATCGATGTTTTTTTTTCTTCTTTTTACGTTTTATATTTTCTATGAGTTTCATTTTGTTTATATACTTTCATTAAGTTGTTGATTTAGTTATAAACTGGTGTTCGACAAATTGAGATGCTTGGCGTTGAATTAATATTTTTTTCTTTTTCTTACTTCAACTTTTCTGCTTCTGTTTTCGTTACTTTCTCTTTCTAAGCTCATGTTCACGTTTTGGTCAGTTTTGGATTTGTATTTTAATGTAGTTTTTTAATGTATCATGTCTATAGATGTAATTATATACGTAGAGGAACTTCGGACTTATGTTCCCAGCAACATAAAGATTTCTTTTCGTATGAAACATGATAAATAAACGTATGGATAGTGAAGAAAAACGGTAGAGATTATAAAAGATAAAGAGAAAGATTTTGTCTCAAATGCAATTTTTCTATTTAGCATATATTCTCCTATTCTAAAACTCATTAATTAAACCAAACGGTTTGTCAGTTTTACTATGGAAACAAAAACAAAACATTCAGAAATCTTGATATACAGGGTGTCCACAAAGTCTGGCTACATGGAGTAAATAAAATCATAACATAAACAATTAAATATAAGAAATAATAATTTCTTAAAGTATGTGTTGATCCCCATGTGGGTACATGGAGTAAATAAAATCATAACATAAACAATTATAAGAAATAATAATTTCCTAAAGTATGCGTTAACCCCTATGTACCCAGACTTGTGGACACCCTGTATATATATATAAGGTGTGTAATGAGCGTTTATAGAACACGTATCCTCTAGAAACTCAACAAAGATGGAGAAGAGGTGCTGAAGTTTAAAAACAAATTAATTAAAAAATGTTTTTTAAACTTTCTCTTCCCCATCTTTAATCGTTTGTTGAGTTTCTATAGGATACGTGTTCTATAAATGCTCATAACACACCTTACACTTGTAACATTTTCATATTCGAAAAATACTTAAAATAGTAAGCTACCAATTTAATATGAAGAATCTTTATTAGAAATCGAACTTTGGAACCCCACAAAGTAAAGGATAAAATAGAACTCAACCTTTTCTCTCTTATATATATATACATACACACACACACACACACATATATATAAATACTTACATATAAGAGACCAAAGTGTACGTACGCCATTATATATATATATACAAAAATGGGATAAGAACGCAAAACATCCAGACAGTTAGGTGATACAAAAAAAGAGACAACAAAACATCCAGACAGACGATAGAAAGAAAACAAGGACGGGTCATTTGGAGTTTTCTTTCCTCAGTCGAGTTCCATATTATCTTTGCAATTTCGGCTGGTTATACTCGAGATTACTCCAACCTAACCAGCCCCAAGGAAAAACTAAGCTAAGAGCACTAGATTCCTTGGAAGAAAGCAGTGAATGTATACGAAAACAAGGACGGACAAACGGAGAAATAGTACAAAATACAAATAACAGGATATATACAACGGGTGTCTTTCGACTAAAGACGAACTAAATTAAGCTGGCGTGTGTGGAAGTAAAGCCTTACGGTAGGGACATAGGATTTGACAGGCACATGGAGGAATATAGATGTTGTACGGATGGTAGTCGAACCAAGAAAGAAAGGTCAGACTTGGCCGAACACTGGCCACATGGGGAGAGAAGAGAGAGGGGTGGAAGCGGGGCCGAACACTGGTCACATGGGGAGAGAAGAGAGAGAGGTAGAAGCGGACCCGCCTTAATTCTGCTATCCCTCTGCCCTCATCTGTGTTTTCTGCCGTGAGGTAGGCTCCTCTGGAATCCTCGACAGGAAGAGATCCAGTTTTATTTCAAAGACACATTCACACCATGAAGGTCTCTTACGCATTTTGGAAGGATATTGAAGAGCTGTGGGACCTTGAAACTCAAGCTGTTGAGTATCTGGTCCTGTATTTTGATGGCGATGCTGGGATCTTTGGCACTATGTAGCGGCACCCCGTTCTGCAGTTTGAGTAACTTTCAATGCCAAAGTTTGACACAAGGCCTTCCAGGATTTTCCAGATGTATATCACTGCATATCTTTCCCGCCTTCATTCTAGGGAGAAAAGTTTTAATTCTTTCAGTGTTTCCCAGTAGCTGATACGTTGCATTGAGACATTTTCCTTACACACACACACACACACACACACACACACACACACACATATATATATATATATATATATATATATATATATATAACTGTAATCTACATCATCTGAAAAGTACTTCTATAGAAATTCGCGTAAAAAAAAAAAAATCGATTTTTTCTGAAAGTTATAAGGAAATAAAGCCGACCCGCGTAAATTTCCTTACCTTTGAAAAAAAAAAATGTTTTTCACAACAAATTGCGATACACCATCCGAAACGTGTTTGTGAAACAATGTCCATTTTTCTACACATGTATAGGTATGCCCATTTTGTTGACGATTTCATAATTGTTGTCGAAATACTTTTTCGTTCAGTCAGGGTTTCATTATTTCAAATACAAACACCTATGAAAAGTCATAGTATCTTTTCGCTTTTGTGGTTTATCTTCGTGTTGCTGTTGTTGCAAGTTAAAATATCGAAGGATAAAAACAATAATAATAATAATAACGAAAATAAGATTTTCATTTCAACCCAAATACTGTCTCTCCCTACAAAAACAAATAAATAACTAAAACGTCATCGAAAGCCAGTAAATATAACCATACTTGCTGTCAATTGAAAGTGAAAGTGAAGACAAAATCAAAATCTATACACACGCATAAATGAAAGGATGTATGTATATTATTAGGGGACAAGAGGTGCAACAGGTACAAGCTCCCTACCATAATTTTCTGGAGGACAAAAGTTTAATATCTATATAGTATTACTTTTTTCTTTTATTCTTTTACTTGTTTCAATCATTCGACTGCGACCATGCTGGTGCACCGGCTTAACGGGTTTTTTAGTCGAAGAAATCGACCCCAGGACTTTTTTTTTTTTTGTAAGCGTAGTATTCTATCGTTTCTTTTGCCGAACCTCCAGTTTACGGGGATGTAAACACACCAACAGGCAAGACTTATTGGTTATCAAGGGAAAGTGGGAGTACAAACAGACAAAGACACACACACACACGACGGGCTTCTTTCAGTTTCCGTCTTCCAAATCCATTTACAAGGCTTTGGTCGGCCCGAGGCTATAGTAGAAGACACTTGCCTTAGGTACCATGCAGTGGGATGAATATGTTACGCGTTAATTTTATGTCTTAAACTTATCTTCATTAATATATATAGAATTATACATAGGTATATATACAAGATTTATACAGATATAAGAGTTAGAACTTGGGATCGCCCGCGGACCTTTTACTTTGAAAATTTTTGCCCGCCGCACTAAGAAGTTTCCCCAACCCTGCTTTAGAAGAAAAGATATTAGATAGCCTATTACTGGTGTTAGCTAGCAGGTTTTTAAACACTATAGAGTGGTGACAGGACTGTTTGTGTATGTAAGAGTTTCTCGTTTGGTTTATAATACGATTTATTAAAGTGGAAACTTAGACCCAGGGAAACATCTAAAAAATCGATTTTTAGATGTTTCCTTAGATCTTCATTCTGTTTGCTTTTTAGGCGCTAATGGTGTAGTTTAAGGAAGATTTGATTGCTATTTCTGGCAGGTTGGGAGACTACGTAAAGGTTTCGCCCTTGCTGTCTTATCCTTGTCTTTCATACTTTCCATGACAACAGACAGTTGCGACCTCCAATATATTAACAACGGACGGTTTCGATTGGCTAAAATTACTTAATTTTAAATGTTTGTAACGTCCTTATTAATTCCAATTAAAAAATGAATGCAATTTTCGTCGTCATTACGCAAAAATACATCAGAACTACATTAAAAAAAAATAATGAGATGAAAAGTGGTTCCGAAGAAATTTGACAAGATCTAAATGATGTACCGAGACCAGGTAAAAAAAAAAAAAAATTTTTTTCTCGCCTATGTTTGAAATATGCCTAAAAAGATAAAAGCTAAATTAGTGTTAACATTTAACCTAATGAGCATAAAAAAAATTAATTAGAAATACTTAGACGACGAAGAGAAGACAACATCTCAATGATATCTTAATGATTTCGGCATACACAGGAGAACTCCGGACGTGTTCTACTATTATGAGACCCTCTCAGCAAAGCAAAAGTTCCCACCGTACTTGCTGAAGTAATGATGAAAAAATTACGAAGTAGTTTGCAATGAAAAAGTTAACTTATTTTTATTTTTAAAAAAAAACTTGGTTTTCATTATTATTATTTAAAGATACAGTTTATACGAAAAGTAGCAGTTAAATAAGAGTAACATGTTTAATATAATGAGCATAAAATATCTAATTAGAATTATGCGGTGAAGAAAAGACGGCTGAAATTATTGAGTTTGACAAGTGCGGGAGGCAACTCTTTGTGCAGTGGTTAATTGTCAGAGAACCGAGTCAGTTTCAATTCTCAGTCTCGTTATTTATTCGCTTACAGTGTCACTGTCCTTGACACAGACTTGAATATCACATCTCGATGTTTGTCTTTTTAGAAGACTTACTTATTTATAAGCCCTCTAAAATCTCCGATAGTTTTGTCATTTTGTTCCACAACTTCGCGATTATTCAGATAATCACAGAACAGTGATTTCATGAATACTGGGGTCAGTTCATGTGACTAAAAGATGTCCCATTTAATCCAAGACCTCATTGATCTTGAGAGACTTCCTTTCGCGAACAAGGCTCGATGTAATCCAATATAGCCTTCCCCGTCACCAACATTGTGACATTGAGCCACTGTCGAAACCAATATCATCTTTTATCAGAAATTAGTTTTTTTCTTATTTACTGTCTTATATATCACATCCTACCAGGTGTGAAAATATTTTGCATATTTTGATGCTAAGTTCTGTGATTACTGTATTTTACAGGTGAATTGTAAGAGAATATGAACCTTAGGAGGTCCATGTGCACAGAAAAAGTGGGGTTTTTTCAACAAATTTTACTCACCAAAAACAAATACAATATTTAACAAAAACATCTTTAAATGATGGTCTGACCGTCTGCCAAGCAAATGAGAAGCAGTAATTGAAGTAGATGGTGATTATGCTCCGGAATAATCATTTAAAGATGTTTTTGTTACATGTTATTGTTTTTGTCGAATAAAATTTGTTGAAAAAAAAAAGCCGCAATAATTATGCACCAACCCAATATTTTATTGACCTCGAAAGGATGAAAGGCAAAGTCGACCTCGGCTGAATTTGAACTTAGAACGTAAAGACGGACGAAATGCCGCAAAGCATTTTGTCCGGCGTGCTAATATATTACTTTGAGCTGGAAAATGAATGGAATGCCTGGTGTGTGTCTTGTTGTGGCTACCCCCTCATAAAAAAAAAAAAAACGGGGAATAGGACTGGGTATATATATATAGTTCGTGGGAAGAACCATTTCAACGATGCATACTGCCTTAATTCTTCGAAACGCCGGTGTTTTAATGGTGGCAGCTGAGGAAGGAGATGTTTCTATGTGGCTTGCTTGTCTGTTGTACTATGTTTATCATTTTGTCCATGTTCTTTTGCCACGTCATGTACCCAGTTTTGTATCTATATGTACATGTAGATGAAGGTATGTACATATATATGCATATACTCATATATTGTTTATATATATATATATATATATATATATATGTATGTATGTATGTATGTATGTATGTATGTATGTATGTGTATATATATATATATATATATATTTACTGTTCGGGTGGGTTTTTCATTTTCTTCAATAGTTTTCATAAAACACTTTCGCGACCTAACCGCGGTTTGGTGTCTCTTTCCTATCTTTCTGTTTCTTTTATCTTTTATTTGCTTCAATCACCGGACTGCGGCCAGGCTGTGGCAACACCTTGAATGATTTAATCTGACAAATCAACTTTAGTATTTATTCACCAGTTGTCAAGCTGTGGGATAAGAAGCGAAATAAAAACACGCACACACACAACTTATTTGAGTAATGTATATTTTTTAATGAAATTTTGCAGAGGTGTGTTTTCGAATACAAATTGATTAGGTTCATCAGTTTTTCTTGTTTATTTACTTTCACAAAGAAGATGTCCATACCCCTTTCAACTATTTAATCACATACTCCTCTTCCAGCCTGTCGGGACGCGAAATTTTTTTGCCACGTGAGTTCCGGACCCCAGCAATGAACTCATTTGCATACAGCTAATTAGAACTCACCTTGACAAAGGTTGGCATTCAAGAACGGTGTTGTAAGTCGACCGATCGCCAAGTTATGCCTGGTTTTAGGAGACAAGTAATTAGATTTGTATATATACCTATTATAGGATTTGGCAAGACTTCCACCCGTCCCCCACCAAAAACCAACCTTTAAAATTTTTTTTTTTTTTCGACACAAACCCCGCTTTTTGGCTACGGGGAATGCGAATCTGGAAAAAAATTGGCAAAAATCGGCATTTTTAAATCCCCCCCCCTTCATTTTTTTTTTTTTTACTTTTTTCAGAATTGTTTTTTTTTCAAAACGTGTGGAAAAATACGGAGATTATGATTCTGAAAAAAATTTCCAAAAATTTTTGTAAAATTTCTTTTGAAGAATTTAAAAAAATTTTTTTTTTTATATATGCTGAAAAATACGGACAAAAATTTCAAAACATTTCTGTGGTTAGGGTTAGGGTTAGTGTTGGGAAAAAAAGTCAAAATTGAAGAATTTGTGGTGGGGGCGAAATTTAACAACGCCGATTTTTGGCAATTTTCCGGAACCTCCGTATCCGAAAACGGGTTTTGCCAAAAAAATTTTTTAAATAAATAAATTTGAGAGAAAACGGGGTGGGAGGCGGACAGGAGTCTTTCCTAGGATTTTGTTAAGGCCCCATATGGTAAAGATGTGGATGGGAAAAATGTGGGTAAACAACAACAACGCCATGGTTGAAACAAGAACAAGAACAACAAGCATATTAAAAAAGATAGGAAGCATGGTCATTCCTTACCCAAGTGACCTTATCTTATTGCCCATCACTTGTTATGCGCACATAAATTAGTTTGATAGTTGAGCTCTGATTGGCTGTATGCAAATGAGTTCATAACTGGGATCCGGTACTCTCGTGGGAAAAAAATTTCGCTGGCGGGACTATGCTGCTAACGGCGAAGTCCTTGTCGTCGTTGGCAGCTCGACTTATTAAGGTGTTAGGTGATGCCCTTGAGGGTGTTTCGTTTTTCAAACGCCTTAGCCTCGCCATTGTCCCTGGTAGTTCCTCGTGCGTGTTGGCTTGATTCAGTTGGCTCCGTTGAACCTTGTGGTGTGCGATCAATTGAGGCACATGATGCTGCATTGATGTTTTTTTTTCTTTCTCCTTGTTTCGTTTTGTTTTATAAATATATTCCTTTTCACTGAATTCATTATTTCAAATGAAGTAAGTTAAGAACATATAATTAGCACCATTACGCAACATAAAAACAAACTTCTATTTAAATATTACGGCGAAGGTAGAAATTTACGCACACCCGGTTTTCAGGGTTAGGGTGAGGGTTTAGGGTAGATATATATGACATGTATCAGTATGTATGTGTACGAAACCCTCTAGCATAACTGGAGTGTGTGCCGCCCGAAGGCGACCCTTGCATTTGCCGACCCCAGACTCCACAAAAAAAAACACATATTGCTTACAGCAGGCCCACGAGTGGTGCCCCTTTAAAAGTGCTGCCCATACCCCCCCCCCCAGCTACGCTAGTGACGAAAGTCACTAAATTTTCTTTCTCCTACCCCTCCCCATATCAAATTCCGATATAATCGTCATCTAAACAGTCTGAAAGGTATTTATAGAAAATTTCATCAAAAAATTACCCATTTTTCTGATAGGTATCAGTAAAGAAAGCCGTCCCGTGTGACTGTTCCAAAACTCCTCACCCCACCCTCGGAAAAATGTTTTCGCAACAAATTCCGAGGTAATCGGAATCTACACCATCTGAAGCGTATTTGTAGACAATTTCATAAAAAAATATCCGTTTTTTTTCCCTAGAAGTTACGAGGCAACAAATCCGGGTGAGGGGAGATCACGTGTGTAGGAATGTCATATTACGTGGGTGTGGAAAGGAGTTTCGGAAAATTCACACGAGTTAGTTTTAGTTTCTCATTAACTTCTAGAAAAACGTTGATTTTTCTTATTGAAATTTTCTACAAACACATTTCAGACTATATAAATTACTATTATATCGGAAATTAATATGAAAAGAAAAAGAAAAAGAAAAAAAAATAGTGGGCTCGCACACATTCATGCTGACACATGTCACGTACATCTACAAAATGAAACTTGAAATTTCCAAGAAAAATTGCGATGTACGTGTACTCATTTTTTTTCTTTTTCTTTTCACATTTTCTATTTTATTTTTTTTCTCTCCCCCGCTTTCTTTTTCTTTTCTTTGTCTTTCGTTTGTAGAAACTTATATTACGGAAGAATCATGACTATTGTTTAGGATTTGTATTTACAATGTGATTTTGTATGATTCTTATATCATATACATACGTGTTACATATGTAATGAATCTTTAATGTTTGTAAATAAACAAAACTTAAAAGTTAAAAAAAAAACATTACTATTAGAATTGTCACCTTTAGCTGCCATTGGAACCTAGTCATAGATTCAGTTATTCTATTATATACAGTTATAAAGTTAGTTGCGAAAATTATCTATAAAGACAGTTAAAAATGAAATGCAATTAAATTTGTTTTCATCGACTTGAAAAATAAACATTTTTCTGCTTAAATTCCGATATAATCGTAATTTTCATATATAATATATTATGTATACGTCTTTTAGAACATTGTCATTTTTTTAACAAGATCTTGGGATGTGCTAGAAACAACAGCCAAATTAACATAAACGTTTATTTAGACGAAAGAAAATTACCTTTCTAAACCTTTCTGTTAAAACTGTATTGAAACCATTTGTGGAGATTTTATTTTTCACCATAGCAACTGGTCGTACACCACACTACATGTCAGGTGACTGTTCGGTTTTGATAACCACTTAAAATTTCTATAAAATATCACTAAAATCAGAAATCACGAACTATTCCTGGATTAAACAACAACAATGAACCGATGAAGGAGCCTCGAAGTGGTCGCGTGACGTGCTAAAGATAGCTGTCAAATTCCCTTTAAATTGCACTGACCATATAAAGGCGGGGTGGTCGCGGTTGGAAATATATTTCGGATCTTTTTTAAAACGGGGGCCACATTTTTCATTAATGTTTTACGTAGTGTTTTTGGTACCGAAAGACTTTCAAACTTCGTATACTTATCTATTTTGTGTTATAGAACAGAAAAATATTTTTGTATTCGAATTTATTTCATGTAAAAAATTGTCTTATTTCGATAATTTCAACCAATCACTGACAAGTATTCAGTTGTTTATATTTACTCCTTTGGCTGATTAAGCGGTGTAAAGCGTATTTAATTTCCATAGCTTCGTTTGCTTTTTTCTTTTTAAATTTGCTGTTTTACCCTAACCCTAACCCTAACACCGATAGAATTGTTTCAGAATCGTTTGTTTATGTAGTCGGCACTTAATGTATATCGGCTGATTGGACGTCAGTGATTGGTTGAAATTACAGAAATACGACAACTTTAACATGGAATAACTTAGGAATTTCTTTTTTTTTAAAGAAGACTAAGAGAAAAAGATGTTTTATATGACACATTCTACCAGTGTTCCAAGTTTCAAAGTGTTTCGTTAATGAAAAATGTGGCCCCCGTTTTAAAAAAGATCCGTTACTGGAGAATTTGAATATAGCTATTTGCAGATTTGGCAATAACGGTGACAAATTTATCAGTATATTTCTGAAAGTTAAAAATTGCTTTTAAAATATCCATTATGAAACAGAAAGTGAAAATTACATAAAGTTTGTTAATAGGTGCATGCATTCAAGACTAATATATAGATATATATTAGAAAGAAACGGAGAGAGTGGAATGTGCTAGGAACAACAGCCAAATCTCTCTTAAATCACACACTTTTTCCTCCGAAAATATTAACTATTTTTGGTAATTTTTTGGATTAACACCCACGGTGCACCAGCATGAC
>NC_142946.1:48786727-48819227 GCF_046866305.1 Octopus bimaculoides
GTCTATATTAATTTTGAATGTGTGTATGTGTATCATCATAATTTACTGTCCGCTTTCCATGCTGGCATGGGTTGGATGGTTTGACATGAAGCTGGCCACCTGGGAGCTGTGTAGATTCCAACTGTCTGTTGTGGCATGGTTTTTATGGCTGGATGCCCTTCCTAATGCCAACCTCTTAACAGAGTGTGCTGAGTGCTTTTACATGCCATTAGCACAGGTGCATATATGCAGCACCAGCACGGATGTGTTTAAACAGTGCTGGCACAGGTGCACTTACACAGCGCTGGCACAGGTGCCTTTTATGTGGCATTGGCACCTGAAAGGACAAGCTTGTATATGTGGAGGACAGCAATTTTACTTATCAAGTACTGCAAGTTGCCACATCTCCCAGTCTCTTGTCATTTCCTCAATGAGGCCCAGCATCTGAACATCATTTCTCACCATTTCTTCCTGGGTCTACCCCTTCCACAAGTACCCACCACAATTAGGGCTGAACATGTGTTGCATCTTTTATGTCATCTCATACAGTATACGTTTCCAATGTATTTACTTCAGATACCAAAACTATAAAGATAATCCCTGCAAAGAAAATATTTAAAGAAGTCAGAGCTGTCCAAGCAGTAAAATGTATTAACAATGACACTGGTTCAGAACATAATGGCACCAGTGCATTTTTTTACCATATCTTATGCAAAAAATCAAAGTCCATTACAGTAAAGTTCAAAAGTAAGTATTATTACAATATATTCTTCCACTTATTTAATCCTTTACTACTTTTAATCATTGGACTGTTACGGATAAATTTAAAGAAGGGCAGAATGGGGTAGACATGGTTGAATGGTTAGGGAAATCATTTTCGAAGCACATGGTTCAGTGTATGATAATCAATCTGCCATAATATGTTTCCGTGTTTAATCTCAGTTGGTGGTACCTTGAGCAAGTGTCTTCCACTAAAGCCTCAAACTGACTAATGCTTCTTGCAAAAACATTTTATATCTGCAAATTGTGTGGAAGTCTTGTGTGTGCGTGAGTGTGTGTGTGTGTGTGTGTGCACGCGTGCGCATGCATGTGTGTGTATAGATAGATAGATAGATAGATAGATAGATAGATAGCTACCTACAAATGTATCCATCTATATCTCTCTATATATACACACACACACACACACACACACACACACACACATAAAAGGTGACAAAAAATTGTCATAATCCCCAAAAAAGAGGCACTTGTATATTAGTTAATGAAGTGGGTATATTATTATTTATATAAAACTATAAAACTTATACTGTTACTGAATAGTTTCATGCTGAAAACTTTTCAGAAATGAAGAGGTAAATTTACAATCATCAGACGTAGCCACGTTCTGAGTTCAAATTCTGCCGAGGTCGACTTTGCCTTTCATCCTTTTGGGGTCGATAAACTAAGCACCAGTGAAACACGGGGGTTGATGTAATTGACTTAATCCCCTCCCCAAGCTGCCCTTGTGGCAAAATTTGAAACCATTAGGAAGGGCATAAGGCCATAGAAACCACACCAAATTAGACTGGAGTCAGCTGCAGCCCCACCGGCTTGCCGGCTCTGATCACACTGTTCAACCCATGCCAGCATGGACAATAGATGTTAAATGATGATGATGATGATGATGATGATGATGACGATGACGATGACGACGGCGGTGGTGGCAGCAACGGCGACGAGGATGACGATGATATATAAAATATATTTTAGTATGTGTGTGTGTATGTGTACGAATTTTTTTCATGTTAAGCAACAATAGCTACTATTACTCTGAAGCATGCTTGCCCTTCCTGATGTTTCCTGGAATTGGTAAGTCAACTTAACAATAATAACATAAACTGCACCTAATTCTCTTTGCTATGCCTCTTCTCTTACAAGAGTTGACCTTGTGACAAGTGAAATATGATATAAAATAACATCAGTATCAATATATCAGATGAATGATAAATATAACTAATTGTAGGGAGAGTTTTGAGGTTAATAAGTACACTTTGCAACCACAATATTACTGATTACATTCTTAACTGAAATTTGGTAGACTCAAACTTCCTAGAAACTCAACATGTGTATATGTATGTATATATGTGTGTATGTGTGTGCGTATGAATTGCATTACAAACTTGAGAACATCCAACAAATACATAAATTTGAGGACCAAGATTTTTTCTGGAGGACTGGAGTGCAATATAGCTTTTGTTGTTTATGAAGCACAGGTTTCTGCAAACTACGACAAAAGTCGTACTGATATCAAATGTTATATTGGAACCATGGAAGGAAAATTTAAATCTAGATATACTCTTTTACTTGTTTCAGTTATTTGACTGTGGCCATGTTGAAGCACTGCCTTTAGTCGAGCAAATCGACCCCAGGACTTATTCTTTGTAAGCCTAGTACTTATTCTATCGGATCTCTTTTGCCGAACCGCTAAATTATGGGGACATAAACACACCAGCATCAGTTGACTAGTGATGTTGTGGGGGACACAGAAACATATACACACACAGACACACAAATATATACACACACATACATATACACACACATACATACATATATATATATATATATATATATATATATATACATATACACACATATATACGATGGGCTTCTTTCAGTTTCCGTCTACCAATTCAACTCACAACGCTTTCGTCGGCCCGAGGCTATAGCAGAAGATACCTGCCCAACTGAACCGGGAACCATGTGGTGGTTCGTAAGCAAGCTATTTACCACACAACCACTCATCATCTTTTGAACTTTAGGCACCATGATAAGAGACATTCAACAACCTTTTTAGCTTTGATTTGGAAACTTAAAGATGAAGGGAAAGTTTTGACATCTGATTGAAAATCCTCTCAAAATTCAGACTCTATATTAATGGGTCCAAAAAATGTTCATTGTGTTCTCTTTAAAAACTATATCTTCCAATGAATGCATTAATTCAAAGAACAAGATTCTTTTTCGCATGTCCACATTTCAAGAAATACATCTTGTCAGAATTTAAAAGTAGACCACTGGACACTTAGTAAGCCATTTAACATCTGGTTTATGTATTCTTGACATTAAATTAGTGTAACATTGGTTATCTCCCTTGTGTCTTCTTGGCTTCTTTACAATGTGTCTCTTGTTTCAACGCTTTCTGCTCAAAAGAAAACTGACAAACGGTCTTGTTTTCAGCTTGATAAATGGTTTGTCATTTTGAGCAGGAACTCTTGGATTACAAGATTTGTTTTCTTTTTTTTATATGATTATATAATATACAGCTCTATAACTTCTTTTTTGGATTTATGTTTTACTGATAGTTTCCGTCTATCAAATCTACTTTGTTCAGTCCAGAACTATATAAAAGTGAACAATACTTACCCTAGATGCCACGTGCTGGGACTGAACTAAAGACCATATGATTGGGATACAAACTTCTTAATCATTTAGCTATTCCTGCACCAACTGATAAAATATTATATACGTGTGTGTGTGTGTATGCACGTGCTTGTGCGTGTGCGTATGTGTGTGTATGTGTGCAGGTGTGGGATGCACTCTCTCTTTACTCTTTTACTCTTTTACTTGGTTCAGTCATTTGACTGCGGCCATGCTGGAGCACTGCTTTTTAGTCGAGAAAATCGATCCCAGGACTTATTCTTTGTAAGCCTAGTACTTATTCTATCGGTCTCTTTTTTGCCGAACCGCTAAGTTACGGGGACATAAACACACCAGCATCGGTTGTCAAGCAATGGCGGGGGGACAGACACACAAACACACATACGTATATATATGCATACATATATACGACGGGCTTCTTTCAGTTTCCGTCTACCAAATCCACTCACAAGGCTTTGGTCAGCCCGAGGCTATAGTAGAAGACACTTGCCCAAGGTGCCACCCAGTGAGACTGAACCCAGAACCATGTGGTTGGTAAGCAAGCTACTTACCACACAGCCATGCCTAGTTAGTTTTATTTTGAAAATTACGAATTTATTTTATGGCTTATTATTGTTTATATTTTAAATTACATATATATGGGGACACCAAAATCTTTCAAGTACTTAGGGTTTCTGTGGGTCTTAATCCATCCCTGTTCTCTCGTCATCATGTCAGTTATGAATATTCTGTGCCATGTAGTTTGGTTTTCCTCCGTTTATTTCTCCTTCCAGGGGTGTTCATTTGAAAGCTGTCTTAGAGCTGCATTGTTCTGGTAACTGAAGTAAGAATCTACATATTGCCAATATATAAACATTGAATTTTATAAAAAGATTTTCTTTCTTCTTTTACAAAAATGAATTTTAAAAATCTTCTTGTCTTATGACAGCTGCAAACATCACTGGAACCTCAACAGAAATGATGTCAGAGATATCAAGAGATTGCAAACAAACAATCTCAAAGTTTAATGCAACTGTCTTGAGAGTGCATACAGTTGAGGTGCTTTTCTCAAGTGAGAAACAAACTAGTTATAAAATCAGTTGCATAAATGAGAAAGACAAAACTGAGGCATACACTCGTGTTCAATTTGGATGTAAGTATAACTTGATAACATTGAACATAGTACATTATATACATATATGTACATGCATGTGTATATATGTATGTATACATGTTGATATATATATATATATGTAAATGCTAATATATTTATGAATGTATGTATTTATGTATGTATATACGCATATTAAGTAGGTATATAGGGTAAATCCCCCTACACATATCTACCTATCTATCTATCTATCTATCTATCTATCTATGCATGCATACATACATACATGCATGCATACATACATACATACATCCATACATGCATGCATGAATACATACATTCATACATACATACATACATATATACACACACACATACATGCACACACACACATACACAAATACGATGAATGGTTAGTGAGAGCTGTACAAGCCATGTACAGGGATGCTGTCAGTAAGGTGAGGGTTGGCAATGAGTACAGTGAAGAATTCTGGGTAGGGGTAGGGTCCACCAAAGACCAGTCCTCAGCCTCCTCTTATTCATCATAGTCCTCCAGGCAATAGCAGAGGAATTCAAGACAGGATGCCTCTGGGAGCTTCTCTATGCTGATGACCTTGCTCTAATAGCTGAGTCACTATCAGAACTAGAGGAGAAGTTTCAGGTGTGGAAGCAAGGTCTAGAATCGAAGGGCCTTAGTGTCAACCTAGTAAAAACAGCTTCTGTCACATCCCAGGGGAAAAAACTACAAGTAGTTGATAGCTCACATTACCTAGGTGACAAAGTTGGTAGCGGGGGTGGATGCTCTGAAAGTGTAGCTGATAGAATAAGAATAGGCTGGGCAAAGTTCAGAGAGCTCTTACCTCTTGCTCAGAGTAAAAAGTAGACTTATGACACATGTGTGCAAACAGCCATGCTACATGGCAGTGAAACATGGGCCATGACTGCTGAGAACATGCATAAGCTTGCAAGGAATGAAGCCAGTATGTTCCCCTGAATGTGTAATGTCAGTTTGTATACACAACAAGAGTGTAAGCGCCCGGAGAGAAAAGTTGGACCTAAGAAGCATCAGACGTGGTGTGAAAGAGAGACGACTGCACTGGTATGGTCATGTGTTGTGCGTGGATGAAGACAGCTGTGTGAAAAGGTGTCACACTCTAGCAGTAGGGGGAACCTATGGTAGAGGTAGACCCAGGAAGACCTGGGATGAGGTGATGAACATTGGGCCTCATCGAAGCAATGACAAGTGACCGAGACTTTGGAGACATGCTGTGCTTGAGAAGACCCAGCAAGCCAAGTGGGACCATAACCATGGCCTCTGCCAGTGCAGCATAACA
This sequence comes from Octopus bimaculoides, assembly GCF_046866305.1. Taxonomy (NCBI): domain Eukaryota; kingdom Metazoa; phylum Mollusca; class Cephalopoda; order Octopoda; family Octopodidae; genus Octopus; species Octopus bimaculoides. The sequence goes on from NC_142946.1 coordinate 48,792,551, forward strand.
CACACACACAGTGGCTTACATGTGTATACTTACAAACACAAACTAACGTGAGTATTCACACAGATGTGCACATACAGGCTGACAGTGGTATGCACACACACACACACACACACACACACACACACACACACACACACACACACACACACACACACATTCACACACTCACACATGCTGACTTACCCTTGCAACCCTCCCCAGCTAAGCATCTATAATCTTGCGGGCTCATAAGTGGTTGGCATTAGGAAGGGCATCCAGCCATGGAAACCATACCAAAACAGACTCGGAGCCTGAATAGCTGTTCAGCTTCTGTCAAACCGTGCAGTTAATGTTAGCATGGAAAACCAACATTAAATGATGATGATGATGATGATAATCACACACACACACACACACATACACTATAAACACAGATGCACACATGAAAGCAATAGTATTAAATTTTTAATTCTATAATGATACAATCCAGCTTAATTTGCTTCGTTATCTTTTTCCAGATTCGCCAAGTGTAGCATCTGTCCATATCGAGAGAAATGTCTCTGACTATATAAGTATATCTGTTACTCCTCGTACCTATGGTAAAAATGAACTTTTGGCATCCTGGAATATTTCATGGTATACTAGTTTCTTTCCATTCTAACCATTTAGCATTCAGATTAATTAATCAAATGTAATACTTATTTATCCATACTTTTAAATATTAATCCTGTATTATGTTGTAGCTTCAAGATTTCCATGATGTGATTGTTTATTTTTAGAATGACATTGTAGGATAGGTATGAAAGGCTGGATATAGCTGGTTTAAATGCTAATGCTGTAATAAGATTATAATATTCCAGACTAAAACAATCTCTTTTAGTACATATATTTATATTCTATACGGCTCAGGTATGGCTGGCTGTGTAGTTAAGAAACTCATTTTGCAACCACTTGGTTTCAGGTTCAGTTCCGCTGTGTGACACCTTGGGCAAGTGTCTTTTATTATAGCCCCAGAACACCCAATGCTTTGTGAGTGAATTTGGTGGACAGAAACAGTGTAGAAATCCATTTGTTGACTGCTTCCCCTTCCACTCCCCTATTAGCAATGCTACTGAGTCACACTTACCTAAATTGAACTTTGGTGAAGAATCTAAAAGCATGTAGGGTTACTTTGTCACATGTGTTTATAGATTCTTTGAATTTTCTCAGACAGAATTTTGGAGGCTAATGCAGTTTTGCAACTTACCTTCAAAAATGCATTTTTTTTTTTGAAAATATTTCTTTGGATTTCAAGGTTTTAGATGTTGGAGATTCCAAATATGCAAAACAAAAAATTTTTCAAAATTTTACCCCCCACCCTATTTTGAATGTATTGTTGTATATTGAAGTGTAGAAATTTCATTAAAGCAGGTGTATAAAGTGCACTTTCTATGTTTATTTGACTAAAACCCTTTAAGGCAGTGCTTCAGCATGGCCACAGTCAAATGATTGAAACAAGTAAAAGAATAAAAGAATTTGTGTGTGTGTGTGTATTTATATATTACATATATACATATCATTGGGTAAACAAGGCAATTAATGGTCTCCACTTTCATGTGGTGTACTTGAACAATTATGAAGATCTCTTCAAATGAAACAATTGGTTACCTTGTTAATCCTCAGATAAAGTATATTTATCCTTCAATGTGGTGTTAAACACTTGTTTTCACTGTTTGATAATACCGTCTGTGTGTGTGTGTGTGTGTGTGTGTGTGTATAGATAGATAGATAGATAGACAAACAGATAGATGGATGGATGGATGGATAGATAGATTGATTGTAAGGTATATGCCTGGTAATTTGCTGGTAAAACACGTTCATTGGTTCAGTGTTCGTTGGGTATTTGATAAATAAGGAAGATGTTATTTTAATGAAATACCTCTTGACATCACCTGAGTGACACATCTACACCAATGAATACACCTAAACCAGATGTTCAATAACCCACAAGGGATCGATGCTAGATGGGTCAAAACAATTGTAGTCATCAATAATGATTCTTGTATCTTCTATCTTTTGTCTCTCTTTTTAATCATATGTGTGTGTATGTGTGTGTGCGTGTGTGTGTGTGTGTGTATGTGTACATGCAACAGTCACAGGATAAAAATAAACTTTCTTTTCTATAATGTAATTCTATAAAGCCACCTTCAGCTTCAACAACAGCTTCTACAGGAGATCTAAATCCCCTACAAGCTCGAATCAAGTGGTCCCGGTTCCTTTTGGACATTACTCTGACTATGGCAGCTTTCAAAGAATCTTTGGTGTGATAGGTGTGTTCATTGACCTCTCTCTCAACATCGCACCACATGTAATAGTCCCATGGATTGAGATCTGGGGAATTAGGAAGTAAATTTTAGGGATTATGTGATCCTGAAAATTTTCAGCCATCCATTCTTGTGTTACTAGAGCCTTGTGTGATAGTGCAGAGTCTTACTGAAACACATATGACCTTCCATTGCATACACTGTCTATGCAGGGCTTAACAATGATTTCTAGGACCTCACTGTAGGTGGCAGAGTTAACTCTAGGAACTTGTGGAAAGAAGTAAGGAGGCATCACATGTCGTTCATTGCTGACAACCCCTAAAACCATGACAGTTGCAGGAAATTTTCTATGGATAACATTTGGACCTTCAGAAGGGTCTGCACATAATCATCTGTCATTTCTTCTGTTAACTTTTTGATTTCAGTTGAAGTTTTTCTCATTTGAGAAAAACCAAATCAGATATTTTTCTGCTGGATTTTCTCAGTTTGTTTAAGAGCCTTTTAGATCTGATGTAGTGATTTTCTTTTGCTTTTTTTTGACAAATTGTCCTTTCCTCATCATATAAGATTTATATCTGATTTAACATAAATAATCTCTACATTATTTAAATCCTAATGTGTAAGTTCAATAATACACACTTTCCTAGTTTTACATTTTCAAAATAAAAAAAACTCTTTAAAATTTGAGGGATGTTTTTTTTTTTACTTTTTTGCTTTTTTTTTTTTGTAAGGAAACCAAACAAAAGTAAATGAAATAATTATATTTGTTTTAATGAAATATTTTTGCTAAAATTTTTTAAACAAAATCATATTTGACTAAAATGTTTTTCTAGTCAGTGTTCTACGGTATTGAAAATTAAGTGGAACCCTTGCAACATAATAAGAAATGATGGAACTTCGGCCAAGATTTACTGTAATGCTAAGTATTTCTACTCTTTCAACATAACAGGAATTGGGCTGTTTGGTACATACTCCAAACTGTACAATTACTCAATCAGAAAAATACCAGGTGAGCTTCTTGCAAATTGTATTACTAACAAAAGAAACTAAATGTGATATCATATCGCATGCTAACACCTAGCATCATCATTTATAAATTACATCATTCCCATCTGTAACCATCATTATGTGTTATGAACATGATACTCCGCCTCTTCATTCTCATCATCATCATCTGCATCATCATCGTCATCATCGTTTTTTTTTTATTGTTGTTGCTGTTGTTGTTATAATTATTATGTTGAGATCGACTTTGCCTTCCATCTTTTGGGGTTGGTAAAATAAGTACCAGTTGAGCTCTGGGGTCGATGTTAACAACTGGCCCCCCCTCCCCCTAATTTTAGGCCTTGTGCCTTTAGTAGAAAGGATTGTTGTCATTGTTGTTATTATCATTATTATTATTATTATTATTATTATTATTATTATTATTATTATTGGTGGTGAGCAGGCAGTCGTTAGATAGGCAAAGTACTTAGCGGTATTTCATCTGTCTTCGTGTTCTGAGTTCAAATTCCACTGAGGTCGATTTTGCCTTTCATCCTTTCAGGGTTGATCAAATAAGTACCACCAAGTTACGGGGACATAAACACACCTACATCGGTTGTCAAGCGATGGTGGTGGGACAAACACAGACTCACAAACATATATATATATATATATATATACATGACAGGCTTCTTTTAATTTCCATCTACCAAATCCACTCACAAGGCTTTGGTTGACCCAAGGCTATAGTAGAAGACACTTGACCAAAGTGCCACACAGTGGGGCTGAGCCCAGAACCATGGGGTTGGTAAGCAAGCTACTTACCACGCAGTCACTCCTGCGCCTGTATTCAATAATTTAATACTTTATGGTTGTAACACAGACAGCAAGTTATGAGGAGCAGAGACTATTGTAATAGCAGTATGAATGGTGTAAGAAGCAGGGATTGAAGACAATTCAACAGTGGGTCTAGTAGTTGAAGTACATTGATATGTGGAGATATTTTTGTTGAATGTATTTTTAGTTATCTGTTTTCTTTTCTTTTTTAATCTTTGCAGTAAGACTTCCACCTTTTGAAAATATAATGAAAAGAGTTTCCCAATATTCAATTCATTTAAGCCTCAATCTTTTGAGTACAGTAGAGGTTTACAGTCTAAGGAAGGAATACCAAGTTATGTATAGGTCTGAAAGAGATCCTGAAGGCACCTGGAAGGTATGACTAATCATATGTATAGTCTATACTGGTTGTTTTTGTTGTTGCTGTCATCATCATCATCATCATCGTCATCATCATCATCATCATCGTCATCATCATCATCATCATCATCAGTAGAAGCAGAAGCATCATCGTTACCTGTCTGTACTCCATGCTAGCAAGGTGGTGAGCTGGCAGAGGTATCAACATGTCTTATGAAAAAATACTTAGCAGCATTACTTATGGCTCTTTACATTGTGAGTTCAAATCCTGCCAAGGTCAACTTTGCCTTTCATCCCTTCAAAGTTGATGAAAGTAACAAAGTACCAGTCAAGTAAATATATCAATCTATCTATATCTATCTATCTATTGACCTATATATATAAATATGTATGTATAAGCACCGTTCAAGCGTTGGGCCTCATGAAGGCAGTGACAGAAGACCAAGATCTTTGGCAATATACCATGCTTGTGTAGACCAGTCAAGACAAGTAAGTCGATAGTCATGGCCGATGCTGGTGTCAGTTCAATAGTACAGACTACACTCTGAGAGTGGTTAGCATTAGGAAGGGCATCCAGCCATAGAAACCTTGCTAAATTAGATTGGAAACTGGTGCAGCTCCCCAATGTATCGGTTTTTAGTCAAACTATCCAAGCCATGCCAGTATGGAAAACGGACATTAAATAATGATGATGGTGATGATGATGATGATATATGTACAAGCTGAGCAAAATTGCAGTTGTGGCAGATACTGGTGTCATGCAAATTGGCACCCATGCCAGTTGCATGTAAAAGCATGCATTACACAGAATGGTTGGCATTAGGAAGGGCATCCAGCCATAGAAAACCATGCCTAATCAGACTGGAGTCTGGTGCACCTTCCAGCTTACCAGTCTTGGTCAACCATCCAACCCATGTCGGCATGGACAATGGACGTTAAATGATGATGATGATATATATATATATAGATATATATATATATACACACATGCACACACACACGCACACACACACACACACACACACACACACACACATATAAATACTTGCATAATACTAAACTAACACATGTATTATCTGTAATTACAGACTGAAAGTTCGTCCTCTAACAAAATAGAATTAAATAATTTGCGCCCATTTACAAAGTACTCCATCTTAGCCTCTGTGAGAGAAAGGCATAGTACAATTTGGAACAAAAATGTGAGCTTGATAATAAAGACCAAATCTGCAGGTAAATTGCTACTCCTTCTTTACATAGCTTTAAAACATAAATTTATAGTTATTTTTATATTTTTATACATTTATATTTATTCATTTATTTATTGCAAGATTTAGTTAGATGTCATTTCATTCTTTTGTGTTTTCTATATGGCTGCAAGAAGTGGTGTGCAGTGAATAAGTTTGTTATGCAACTTCATGGTTGAATCCTTTTGCACAACACTTTGTGCATGTAAACTCTACCATGGCCTTGAGCTAAGTGATTGCGGTTGAAATTTGGTTGGTCGAAAACTGTGAAGCTCATCAGAGGGACTATTCCTCATATACCTACATGTATGTATGCATATATGTATACATGCATGTATGTGTGGAGGCACAATGGCCCAGTGGTTAGGGCAGCGGACTCGCAGTCATAGGATTGCGGTTTCGATTCCCAGACGGGGCGTTGTGAGTGTTTATTGAGCGAAAACACCTAAAGCTCCACGAGGCTCCGGCAGGGGATGGTGGCGGACCCTGCTCTACTCTTTCACCACAACTTTCTCTCACTCTTACTTCCTGTTTCTGTTGTGCCTGTAATTCAAAGGGTCAGTCTTGTCACACTGTGTCACGCTGAATATCCCTGAGAACTACATTAAGGGTACACGTGTCTGTGGAGTGCTCAGCCACTTGCACGTTAATTTCATGAGCAGTATGTCATTCCTCATCAGGAATTACATACTGGTATGAATGATTACGACCAACAAAAATATACAAAGACCTTTCATAGCCCTTATGTGAAAAATTAATGAAGGATAACAAGAACGCCAGATATTCAAAACTAGAAAATATATATATATAAATTATTACATAACTCTACTGCCACGTACATTGGTGCAACTATAAACTTTAAACATCGCTACGCAGCCCACATGCACTCTTTTAGATACGACAAACACAGTAAATCTACAACATTAACCAATCATATTCATCACCTCAAAAACAAAAATACCCAAAACACCTTAAAATGGTCCATCTTAGACTCTGGAACTCCATACCAGGGCCAGCGCTCCAATTGCAAGCTTTGCCTAACAGAAGCATTCCATATTTTAAAATACAATTCTCCCACTCTACTTAATCGATATAATGAAGCGTTTAGCAACTGCAACCACCGCTCTTTCCACACATTCAGGTTCTATCACAAGCAAAATTGCACAAATGATCACGCAACATAATAACACAACCCCTCACAGGCAACCTATTCAACCTGGCAAAAACATCCATCTTTCACCATCTTTTTGAATAGGATTATTTCCTTTCGATCATCTCACCACACATGTACCACCAAATCTATTTCTCATATTCTCAATTTCACAAGAACACTACCTACACAAACAGACTACGTCACCTCTTTCAATCCCTTTCCACCATCTATAAATAGGCTTGGCAGCATCCTAAACTATGATACTACTAACTAACTTTCCCACCCATCCCTCTCCTTTATCTCTGTCCTTAGTTTATCACTCATACCCCCACCACCTATATGCTACACACACACATTCCTTCCTACTCACTAGACCTTTTAACCTCATCCCCCTATTCCTCCTTCACTCTATATGCTCATCCCCTCTACCCTGTTAATACCAACTGACCATAAATATATCGCTACCATCCTCCGCCTCTATATCTCCTCTATCCCCTTTCACATTCTATCTTCTTGACTTGACCTAATTACCGCTAACTTTTCACTTGACTTGGACATTCTTCAAGTAAACAAGCAAAAATCTATCGCAATATGGAATATATATACCTCTGCTATCTATGCTATATCAACTCTCGTTCCAACATAAATTTCCGGATTATTCACACAAGGATTACTTTGCACGAATTTCTACACGGATATTTACCACTGGAATGAAACTACACTTCAAGTACTGTTCTCTCTTTTTTCAGCACATCACACACTTTACCACTTCATACTAAAAATATCCGCCTATGGATATAATAATAGATTACTTTATTTTTTCTGTCTCCGATGAAGGGAAGTACTGGATCTTCCCAGAAACAGCTGTAAGACTCTATCCATAAAATTCTTCAACCTTACCTTTGCTCTCTTTATCTTTTTGTTTTCATATATTTACATATATATATATATATATACACATATATATAAATGTCCTTATTTAAACTTAGTAATATGGTAAAATCACATGAAAATAAAATAAAAATAAAAACAAATATTTTGTTTACAAAATAGCCTTTTACAAGCAAAGCAGTAGAACAGCTAGTGAGAGAGAGAGAGTAGTATCAGTGAAGGGAAAGGAGAGAAAAAAGTAATTCAGTGAAGGGGAGGCAGAGAGAGTAATAGCCATGACTGAGAGTGTGAGAGAAAGTAATGGCCGTTTGAGAAAGAAGAACGTGGAGTGTGTCTTTTGTTGTCAATTTATGAATGAGAAAGGAAGGGGCGAATAAAGTAAAAGACAGCCATTCAACTCTGTGTGAGTATATGTGTATATACGTGTGTATGAAAAAGGGAGGTATGTGAATGTTTGTGTGTGTGTGTGCGTGTACATGTCTGTGTGTCTGTGTGTGGGAGTGTGTGGGAATGGGTGCATGCGTAATGGTAACATACAACTCTGAAGATAAAAACTGAGATCATTCCAATTTCGTTTGAGTATTTGCATGTGTATGATAACCTTTTATCACATAATTATATTTAAATTTGTGAACATTAATATCTGGAATTATAATTCTAAGTTAGTCTATAAGATGAATAATTTAGGTTATTCTAATTTAGTTTTGGACAAGAGTAATATTATTTGGTTTGTTATTCCCTATGCCAGCCAATTAAAAAGTAATTTAATTGGGGTGGTGTATAAATTGTTTTTAAAGCACTTCAATAAAAATAAGTAGATATGAGATTTTGAATCCAAGAGCCATTAAAGTTGCTTTTTTGGTCTCTAGGAATCTATCTCAGAGTATTTCTTCTCTTAATGAAAAGAAATTATCCAGTTTTTATCTTCGAGATAAATACTTAGTTAATACTAGCGAGAAAGGCAAAGTCCCAGAGGATTTTTGCCTTCTCCTTTTTCTCCATTACCTTGTCCAGTGTATGTTGGTACCAAGCATTATCTCATATCCATACTTACAGCATAATAGCCAGTGGAGGTTTTGGGCTACCTTCTTGTGTCTACACTTGTACTCTTTCTGTGCAGGTGAACTGGCAGAAGCATTAGCAGCGTTTCGTGTCTTTACATTCTGAGTTCAAATTCTACTGTTATCATAACCAAAGGAGGGCTAATTTTATACATATATATATATATGTGTGTGTGTGTGTGTGTGTGTGTGTGTGTGTGTGTGTGTGTGTATGTACGTATGTATGTATGTGTTTGTGTGTCTGTGTTTGTCCCCCTACCATCGCTTGACAACCAATGCTGGTGTGTTTATGTCCCCATAATATTTTGTGGTTCAGTGAAAGAGATCAATAGAATGAGTACTAGACTTAGAAAGAATAAGTCCTGGGAATTGATTTCATCCACTAAAACCACAAGTAAACAAATATATTAATTAATGTAGATTTACCTTGCATTCAATATTTCGGGGTTATGATCCCATCTTCAGGAAATTACCGAATGTTGCAGGCACTGCAACCCTGAAATGATGAATGCAAGGTAAGTCTACATTAATTCATATGCTTGTTTTCTTGTGATTTGCCTTGCATTGTTCTGGCCTTACCCATGATCCTTTATACAATATATACATGCGTGTGTGTGTTTGTGTGTGTATCTCTCTCTCTCTCTCTCTCTCTCTCTATCATCATCATCATCATCATCATCATCATCGTTTAACGTCTGCTTTCCATGCTAGCATGGGTTGGACGATTTGACCGAGGACTGGTGAATCCGGATGGCAACACCAGGCTCTAATCTAATTTGGCAGAGTTTCTACAGCTGGATGCCCTTCCTAACGCCAACCACTCAGAGAGTGTAGTGGGTGCTTTTACGTGTCACCCGCACGAGGGCCAGTCAGGCGGTACTGGCAACGGCCACGCTCAAAATGGTGTCTTTTATGTGCCACTCCCGAGCAGCGCCGGGTGCCTCTGCTAGTATATATATATATATATAGAGAGAGATATACATAGTGAAATAAATATCGGGAGAGACACAGACAGATTAAAACAGAGAGGGAGTGAAATTGAATGAGAGAGAGGGGGTTATTCAAAGCACGAGGAGTTTTAGGGATTTCTATCATTTGTACACAGTAAATATAGAATGGAGGCCAGCTACTTCTAAGACAAGTTTTAGCTTTAAAGTGACTGTGCGAGGAAATACAACTGAAAACATATATATATATATATATTATTTTGCTTAAAAGAGTTCCAACACTGTCTGTTTTTTATGTTTTATTTATATTCCTGCAGAACTAATGTGGGGTATAGAATATGGAATATACAATATATAATATAATATACAATATATAATATAAAATAAAATAAAAATGGATGGCACCATGAAATAAAGTATTGAATGTAGATGAAATATTGAGTGTTCAATATAAAGGATCAAATATATAAATATATAAATATAAATATATATATATAAAGGCGACTCGAGTTTCAGGGCTATTTCCCTTCGTCATGGCCGGTATGACAATACCCCACATTAGTTCTGCAGGAATATAAATAAAACATAAAAAACAGACAGTGTTGGAACTCTTTTAAGCAAAATAATATATTCCTCTATACACAATCATACAAAAAAATCCACCTTTTTTTGTATTTATTTTTACTCGCATATATATATATATATATATATATATATATATATATATTTATAAAAATTTTCCATTTCTTGCAGCTCCATCTTCACCACCATCAACAACAGATGGCAATTATTTTGATTTGAAGTGTTCTAATACCAGCAAAAGATGTCTCAGTGTGTTCTGGCAGGTAATATCCATGTTTCCTTTTGTATTTTATGTATTTATATATCTATGCTGTTTAACCTTCGGTCAAACCTAGTTGGACTGAACAACTTTCAAAGCCCGACAAATCATGGCAATAAGCACGTGTGGTTAAGAAGCTTTGCAACCACATGGTTTTGGATTTTGATTCTTCATCAATAGCCTCAGGATAACCAATGACTTATGAGTGTATCTAGTTGATGGAAACAGTGAGGAAGCCTGTCATGTGTGTGCCTGTGTGTATCTATCTCTGTGTGTGTGTATGAGTGTGTGTGCACGTGCATGTGTGTGTGTCTTTGTGGGTTTTTCTTCCACCACTTGACAATGGACGATGGTTTGTTTACATTCTTATAATTTAGCAGTTCAGCAAAATACACCATAATAAGCACCAGACGTAAAAATATGTTCTGTGGTCAATTTCTTCAAAGAAACCCTTTAAGGTGGTGCTACAGCATGGTCACACTTCAATGACTGAAACAAGTGAAAGAATAAAAAGAAGCTTCTCTTTACAGCAGATGTTTGCAGCTGCTTTATCTAACATCCCCTTCCCTTTTTGAGTACTCTTCAAGGATCATAAAAAGGAACGACAAAATTGCTGTAGGGAGCAGAGTATCCAATGTTTTGGATAGAGTGCTTCTTCAGGGTCAAGAAAGGAAGAGGGAAAAGAAAGGATGTTGAGAAGAAAATCGGAGGAAAAGGAAAGGCAGTAGAGTGCTACATTCTGTATGTTTCAGCAACTGGCTGCAACTGATGAGGAACACAAAACAATGTGAACTTGTATATGTAGACAGGCAGACAACAACCAGTTTCTTTGGATTTAGTTTTATTTCTTATTTAAGAGAGATTTTTTCTTTTACTGTTTCTTGCTAATCGCTCTTGTTCTTGAGCTTTTCATGGTTATTAGTCAATTATATAACCGGTTAACCAATTGACTAATCAATATGTCTGATTAACCATTCGATCAACCATTCAGTTAGATAGGTTTATCAAAGCCCTTTGTCATCATTTGCAACCTCATTAGTGCTGTACCTGCTCATACTCCAGATCTACTTCAGGTCTGTTGCCTTGTTAACAGCTTCTTTATTCATATTTATATGAACGTGAATGAGAATATATATGAGCAAGAGTGGTGGGGGGGGGGGGGCAGGGAGAGACAAAACAAGAGAGATAGTATGTGTTTGTGTGGCTGATTGATTGATTGACCAGACAATTAATCAAACAATTAATTACTTAAATGGTTAAATGGTTAACTATATTTAAAATTAATTGAAAGAAACACAGAGCATCTCAAAATAAATAGGGTAGTGAAAGGGTTAAGGTGCTTCTCCAGCATAGCCACAGTCAAATGACTGAAGTCAAATGATAAAGAATAAAATAAAAAAACATATTGACTGTTTGTTAATGTTTGTCTTTTTCACAGAGTTTACCTGTGGAATTCAGGAATGATATTCTAACAGGATACTGTGTCCAATACATTGATGGAAGTTCATCAACTAATAACACTGAACAATGCCTGGATTCAAACAATTTAATAGTTGACTCTTTATATAAAGATTTTCAAGATCTTCCAAGGAACCAAACACTTACATTTTCCATTGTGGCAGTAACCAAAAGTAAAAGAATGTCTCAACCTGCATTTATACAGGTGAAAAACACAGGTAAATACATCTTCCAGTTTTATTTTTATTTAGAAGATTTTTAGAATCATTTGATTAGTTTTTGAAATGTATAAATGATAACTATTGAGGCATCTGTACTTCTCTTCTGTTGATTCATTTTCTGTTGATAGATGTCCTTAGAATGTTAAGAGAATCCTCATCATCATCTTCATCACCATCATCATCATCATCACCATGCAATGTCCATTGTCCATCGAGGGTTCCAGTTGATCCAATCAACGGAACAGCCTGCTCGTGAAATTAACGTGCAAGTGGCTGAGCACTCCACAGACACATGTACCCTTAACGTAGTTCTCGGGGATATTCAGCGTGACACAGTGTGACAAGGCTTACCCTTTCAATTACAGGCACAACAGAAACAGGAAGTAAGAGTGAGAGAAAGTTGTGGTGAAAGAGTACAGCAGGGTTCGCCACTATCCCCTGCCAGAGCCTCATGGAGCCTTAGGTGTTTTCGCTCAATAAACACTCACAAAGCCCCGTCTGGGAATCGAAACCGCAATCCTATGACCGCGAGTCTGCTGCCCTAACCACTGGGCCATTGCGCCTCCACACAGTCAAGTGTAATATTCGGAAAATCATCAAGCAATTAAAGTATTCTTTTTAATTAATTCATAATTATATATATAACTTTCATACTCATGTATACAAAAGTGAGATAATGTAAAACAACTTTTAAACATTCAGATTTTTTTTTTTCCTTTTTTCTAGCCCCAAGGAAGCCTACAGCAGTTTATGTGATGAGAATAAGTGCTGAAATATACAACATAACTTGGACAACTGAACAACCCCAGGAAAGTGTTAATGTAACTGTGTTTTGGTGCCAGAATAAGATAATTGTCTCTTCTGAAATAGAATGCAAAGTAAGTAAATTCTATAAACATGTGCAAATTCATTGTCGGCGTCATCGTCATCATCATCATCATCATTTAATGTCTGCTTTCTATGCTGGCATGAGTTAGATGGTTTGATAGGAGCTGACTAGGCAGAAGACTGCACCATGTTTCACTGTCTGTTTTGGCATGGTTTTACTGCTGGATGTCCTTCTTAACACCAATCTCTCCACAGAGTGGATTGAGTGCTTTTTACATGGCACCAGCACAGGTGAGACCAGTTTTAGCATGGTTTTCTTTTTACAGTTGGATGCCCTTCCAAATGCTAACCACTTTACAGTGTGGACTGGTAGTTTTTTACATGGTACCAGCACATGGTGCATGAAGATTGTAGCTAAAAACAAAAAAAAACAAAAAACTGAACAGGACAACTATAAAAAAAGTTTTAAAAATTTTGATTGATATTTAAATAAAATAATAAAGTAATAAATAATTAAATAAATAAAAACACCCAAAAGATAGAGAAAGAGAAATAGTAAAAGAAAAGAAACCATGGTAAGAAAAGAGAATATGATTGTATGTATATGTATGTGTTATTATCTCCTTATCTTGACTTCATGGTACAGTTGTAAACAAGTGTCACCATCACGAAAGTGGTATCCTTTATTTCCAATCTTCCATGAAAACATGTCTGGTCACTGGGAAATATTAACTCGCTTGGAAGCAGGTGAGGGTTGGTGACAGGAAGGGCGTCCAGCCATAGAAAAATTTGTCTCAACAAGTTCCATCCAACCTATGTGACCATGGAAAAGGGGACATTAAAATCATGATGAGGATCTATTTTCAAGATGGAATGATAAAATCTGAAGGAGATTTAGTTGCCATTTATAGAAGGTTGAAGCTTCTTTGTTTTGCCATGGCCACCCCAAGGAATTTACAAGCACACAGAGACAGACTGAACAGTGGAGCATGTTTGGCATGTCTGGACTTTCAGACTGCATCTCATATGGGTCATCAGTCTATTCTGAAATGTGTAATATGTGTCTCAATTAAGTAGAGACTTGCTATAAATGCAACAAAAGATCAGTGAATCTAGGTCAAACCTCTTTGTATGAACAACTGTCTTGTGTTCCCTAGGAGTGCTGGAACAAAGCCGACTTAGTTGGAGCATAGTAGGGTGGCATGGGGAAAGGCTATACAATAGCAATACAATATCAATAAATATAAACGATACATAAAAAAAAACAAAGAAAGGAAATATTCCTATTTAAGCAAAACAAGAGTATCAGTATCAGCAGATACTTATGCGGTCAAACAGACAAAATAAAAGCTTGTCCACCATTTGCAAATGAATATAATCTGGTTGGTTAGGGTGGCAAGTTGGCAGAATTGTTAACATGTTAATAGAAGGTTTTAATTAACATAATTCTAAAACAGGAAGTTTGTGTTAGAATAAAGGGCAGCATCAGATGTGTTCATATCAAATGTGTTGTGTGTGTGTGTGTGTGAATGATGGGTTTCCAGATAATATCTATCTTCCATATTCACTCACCTGGTGTTGGTCAGGTCAGGTCTATAGTAGAAGACACTTACCCAAAGTACCAAGTAGTGGGACTGGACTAAAAGCCACATGGCTGTAAAGTGAGATTCTTAATCACACAGCCATGCCTGTGTCTTCATGATTAACGCCAAAAAGAAAAAAAAGATTCTTTGAGAGCTGTGCCCCAGCATACCTACAGCACATAATAATAAAAGAATATATATATACGTTTATACAAGCATATTTTACAATTAATTTTTCTTGATTGCTTCTAGGACTATGTCAAATGGAAAACACTTGTGAATGAAAGTTATCTGTTGGTAAATTACAGTGCAGAACAAAGTCCTGTTTTTGCTGCATACGTTAGCACAGAAAAAGGAAGCAGTTCTTTAACAAACGCTGAATGTATATTTACACCAGGAAAACGTAAATTTAATTTATCTCAATTTATTATTATCACTAGTGTGTATCCCATTGTTTTATACCCAGAATAACTAATATGAAGTCTCTGATAGAGTTCATGGTGTCCCCTCAGCATCTGCTTACCAAAGTCATTGCTTTTTACCTTGAAATGGTGTATGTCTCCTATTATGCTGCTGCTACTGCTGTATTGCAGGTGGTTTTTGTGAAATTACATGTTGTTGGTACATGACAAATTGTTCAACCATGAAATGACTTTCTTAAAAATGATTGTAAGAAAGTAAATCATTCACCTGTTTTCCTAAAACAATGGAATGGAAGAAACTGAGGTGGATAGATATTTCCTGAGTCTAAGTTGCTGGTGTATTTGGGCAAGAGAGATTGATACAAAAAAAAAGATGTGATACACAGATAGATAGACAGAAAGATAGATAGATAGACAGATAGACAGAGAGAGAGAGAGGTAGTTGACTGGCTCACTGGCTAAATAGATAGATGCATACATATACATACACACATACACACACACTGATAAACATAAATATATGCATACGACATACTCCATGACTTGCTGATTGGGAATCCCCCCCCCCTCCTTTACAGCATATTTACGTTGGCGCAATACTGTTTATGGTTTTTTTTACTGCTTTTTATTCTTTTTTCTTTGTCCTACTTTTTGCTTTTTGCTTGTGGATATACAATTCGGCCACTCCACCCAATATCGTTAGATTTGTAAGAGAAAATAGCTTAGTTGGTTCACATTTCAAGCCTGTCCAACTTGACAGCAACCAGATACAAATTATCAGTACTTGACAGCAGTAAGTCTACTGTTACACATACACAACACACACATACACAACACATACAACATGACACACACACACACACACATGCAGCCATACACACATACTCACAACCTCATACAGATACACACACATGTTGTCTCTTACATACTCACAATTACACATGCATGCATACATACACTGATGCACAGTCACACACACATACAAAACACGTACGCACATGCACACGTATGCAGCCACACACATACTCACAACCTCATACACACGCTCACAATCACACACACACACACATATGTTTTCTTCAAGCTGTTTATGAGTTGAATTTAAATTCCACCAAGACTAACTTTAACTTCCATCTTCTCAAAGTTTAAGAACAGAAATATCAGTTGAGCACCGGTGTCAATATAATCAACTTACACTCTCCCTGCTCAAAATTGCTGGCCTTGTGTTATTGTTTGTGAAATTGTGCACCCAGAACAATGAAACCGTTCTGCACACCCTAGTCCAGTACCTGAGTATTGTTGACCTGTGGGTTTATGTCAAACACCTGCTGTTGTGTGTAGAACAAATCAGCTGAATCCATTGTGAAGATTGCTCTGCCACCTTCTTTTGGCTGGGAAGGGGCAGGCAATTTTTATTTGTTTAGTGGCTGCAGTGAAAGAAGTTGTGTGTCATGAAAGAAGTGTTGTGAGTTCAAATATTATTATTATTATTATTATTATTATTATTATTATTATTATTATTATTATTATTATTATTATTATTATCATCATCATTATCATTATTAGAAAGATCTTATGCTATTTCAGCCATGAAACCTCGGACACCTAGTATCAGTTGGTCACAAACTAAGTTTTCTCTTACATGGCCTACTCTGCAATGTCCGGACTGGAATGGTATACCCATTGCTTATGTGCTGCATTATGCAGATGGTAAGAGTTGTGAAAATGGTGCGTATTCTTTTTAAATGAATCCTTTTCCATTTATTGTTGTTGTTGTTGTTGTTGTATGTAGTGACTGTTACAATGGTATAAATACATCATTATCGTTATCGTTAATATTTTCATATTATCATTGTGCTCCTTCTCCTCCACCTTCTCATCATCATCATCATCATCATCATCATCACCATCATCATCATCATCAACATGATCCATCATTACCATACCCATCATCATTACCACCACCATCATCATCTTCATCTTCTTCATCATCGTCGTTGTCATCATCAACAAAATCATCATCTACAGCAGCAATATCTGTATCATCTTCATCATCATCGTTAACATTGTTATCATCATCATCATTGTCATCATTGTCAACAACATGATCCATCATCACCATCCACATCATCATTATCACTATCATCATAGTCATCATCGTTGTCATCATCATCATCATCATCATCATCATCACCATCTTCATCATCAACATCATCATCTGCAGCAGCAATATCTATATCAACATCATCATCATCGTCAACACCATCATCGTTATCATCGCCATCAAGAAAATCCTGACGTCAATCTTCAGTACTTCATCCCCTGTCTTCCTGGGTCTCCCACTTCCATGTATTCCTCCCACCTTGAGAGACTAGAACCAAAATTATCCCAAGTGTCACCACCCACTTTTCTTTTAGACAGAATATAACTACGACTATATCATTAAACATGTCCTGTTTTGGGGTATTTTTTCTTTTTAATGTTAATATCTGAGCTGAGGGAGGTTTGGTAGATTTTCCTATTAGGCTGAGTGAAAAGTTTAACATAACACTTAACTAGCACCAGTGTTATTATTTAATAAACAAATGTCATTATTTAACAAGTACAAACTCAATGCACAGCAAAGTAATTACAAACTTCTGAAGTCAAGGAGAACTCTTAGCATTTTTGAGTTGTGATTGTAAGTGGTTAATGAGAAAATAGAAATAAAAGATGTGATATTCCTGTCACTCATAAAGATATTCTGTGACTGGTAAAAAAAATATAAGGAAATGGTAAAATGTTTTCCTTTTCTCTTTTTAAAAATCCTTTATAGCTACGAAGAAAGAATTTCCAGTGATTGGAATAAAAGCAGCTGAAAATGATGTTGTCATCAATGGCCTATCACCAGGCACGGAATATTCAGTATGTATACAAGTGAAGACAAAGCATGGACTAAGTCTAATGAGTGACACCATAACAGGAGTAACTAAAGACACAGGTAAAGAGAATACTTTATGGAATCATCTAGAATCATCATCATCATCATCGTCATTTAACGTCCGCTTTTCATGCTAGCATGGGTTGGACAATTTGACTGGGGACTGGCGAACCAGATGGCTACACCAGGCTCCAATCTGACCTGGCAGAGTTTCTACAGCTGGATGCCCTTCCTAACGCCAACCACTCCGAGAGTGTAGTGGGTGCTTTTTACATGCCCACCAGCACGAGAGCCAGTCCAGTGGTACTGGCAACGGCCACGCTCAAAATGGTGTTTTTTACGTGCCACCTGCACAGGAGTCAGTCCAATGTTTTGTTCACATGCCACCGGCACGAGTGCCAGTAAGGCGAAGCTGGAAGCGATCGCGCTCAAATGGTGCTTTTTACGTGCCACCGGCACGGAAGTGAGACCGCTGCTCTGGCAGTGATCCCGCTCGGTTGGTGCCGTTAGTGCTCCACTGGCACAGGTGCCAGTCATCGAATTTGGTTCAGTTTCGATCTCACTTGCCCCAACAGGTCTTCGCAAGCTGAGTTTAGTGTCCAATGAAGGAAGGTTGGCATGGGTGCCAGTCAACGAATTTGGTTCAATTTTGGTCATCATGATGGTGGCGGTGGTAGTGGTGATGATGATGATGATGATAGTGATGTTGATGATGATGATAATGATGATGATGATAACAACAGTGCATATAAAAAATACTGCTTATTTTTTTTTTATAGAATTTGTAATACTGGTTGCAATAATTGTGCCTATATCAGTGTTTGTAATACTAGCAATACTACTATGCGTAAAACAATATTATTCTAGGTAAGTCATCTATCTTTGTTTCTTTTTCATGAACATGCTCATAAAAACATAAATCTAGAACCATATATGGGGTATTTCATGATTCTTTCATGGCTTGCAAGAATCTTAATGTGAACTCATGTGTCGAAACCCATTTTCTTGTATCTCAGGAGAGTCATTATGCCAGTAATAAACACACACACTGTTTTCATTTCACTTCTTCTTCTTATTATTCGATTTAAGGTGGCGAGCTAACAGAATTGTTAGCATGCCAAGCAAATGCTTAGCAGCATTTTGTTTGTCCTTAATGTTCTGAGTTCAAATCCCATCGAGGTCGAATTTACCTTTCATCCTTTTGGGATTGATAAATAAAGTACCAGTTGTGTTCTGGGGTTGATGTAATCAACTATACCCCTCCCACCAAATTTCAGGCCTTATGCCTATATTAGAAAGGATTATTATTATTATTATTATTAAGGTGGCAAGCTGCCAGAATCATTAGCATCCAGGACAAAATGCTTAGATGTATTTCATCTTTTGGAATGCATGACAAGCATATATTTTCTTATGGTTTTGCTTTTATTTCAACTGTAACTTTACTTAACTAGGTAGATGGTGCTGTGAGCTGATCTAGGTGCATACACACCATTTGTCAACAAGTGAGATATATTCTTCATAACAAAATGCAGGGATTAGCTTGTTCCCCAGTTCAAACGTGCATAATAACATTGCGATTTCATTTATCACTGTTTGGGCTCCCCACTCCATAATTTACTTACACTTAATTCAGCTCATAGTGTTGTCTGCTTAGTGTCTGTGGTCACTGAGGAGATAACTGCTCCAAAAATGCTAGCATCTCACAGTCTAGGTAGGTGGTACTGCAAGCTAATCTAGGTGTATACACACCATTTGTTGACAAGCAAGATATATTCTCCATGACAAAACACAGTAAGTAGCTTGTTCCCCAGTTCAAACATGCATCAAGCAGATTCAGATTGATAATAACATTGCACTTATTTAACATGGAATTTTACACTAGAGTTTCCAAATGTACCTTGAGTTGGGAGGTGGGGAAGAAGCTCCATTATTTTAGATGCTGTTATACCATTATTTCCCAAGTTGACTATATTATTATGTGACATTTTTATGATTCCTTATCAAAATTTTAATGCTACCCACTTTCTAAATGTTTGAATTTTTGTTGATATATTTCAGATACAACAAATATAAGAAGCAAATTAGTATTGAATATGTAAGAGTGGTAAATTTGTTTCTTATAATCATCATTATCATCAACATCAACATCATCATCATCGTTATTGTCGTCATCATCGTCGTCATCAACAGCATCATCATTTAATCTCTGTTCACCATGCTGGTATGGGTTGGCTGGTTTGATAGGAGCTGGTAAGCCAGAGAGTTGCATCGGGCTCCGATTGTCTTGTTTTGGGGTGGTTTCTACAGCTGGATGCCCTTCCTAATGCCAACCACTTTACACAATGTATTGGATGCTTTTTACATGACACCAGCACAACACCCTTTGCACACACACACATATAGATATGCACACACATCGATTAGATGGGTATAAGACGTTTTGGCACAGTTGATTTGGAATTGTTGATTCAACATTGATATTGACTCCTCTCTCTCTCTCTCTCTCTCTCTCTCTCTCTCTCTCTCTCTCTCTCTGTGAGTATATTTCTCTTTATGTGTATGAAAAGAAAGAAAGTTTTTGTCAATCATTTTCAATTAATAATTTGCAATCTCTCTTTCTTACCTGCACTTCCCCCCCCTCTCTCTCTCTTTCTCTCTCTCTCTCTCTCTCTCTCTCTCTATCTGTATGCAAGGTGGTTGCTGTTAGGAAGAGCATCCAGCAGTAAAAACCCTGCCAAAACAGACACAGTTGCCGGGAGTAGTCTTCTACCTGGCCAGCTCCTGTCAAACAGTCTAATGTACGCCCTCTTGGAAGGTGGACGTTAAATAATGATGATAATGATGATGATGATGATGATACATAATATGGAATGCACGTATACAGTAATTAAGCATACACTGATCCCTAACATCTCTCTCTCTCTCTCTCACACTGCAAATCCAATCCATCACCGGAACTGTAAAAATCTGTAAAACTTTCCAGAAGTTTAGCATATAAATATATATGTGCATGTCTAGATATGCAACTATGTATGTAAGAATACATCCATAAAACAAAACATACAAATCTACACACATACGTGCGCGCAGTTAGGAACTGGCTCTTTCTCCATTGGCAAGAGAAATAAAACTAAATAACGGCATACATACATACATACAGTGGCAAACTGAGTCTAAAAATATTGGTTGCCAGGAGACGGGGTGGGAGGTGCACCCACAACTACAAAGTTATCATTTAATTTTTATAACCATGAGAGAAACCTAATTGGTAAAAAAAAAAAATGTAAATATTTTCGAACTTAAAGGTGCATGATTTAAAGGAGATTTGGTTGTTGTTTTTAGCACATTCCATGACCACCTTCCTCATTTCTTTGTCACTGTCACATGTATTGATGTTTTTCAATAACTTTCTTCCCATAACCCCATTTAATGTGGTACATTACTGGGATTTAAGCAACAAAAAGAAGTTTAAATTTAAATCCGCCCTCCCCCCCACCAAGCGAGATCATGTTTGGGTGGGGGGGGGGGGGGGTTAGTGTGTAAGAGAACATATATTTACTGATAGAAAAGTCTTCTATTAAGATAAATCTCTTTTCGATACCGTTTCTAAATCATTTTGGATAAATTCCACCACTGATTTTCTCAGGCACTCTAATATTTTAAACAGAAAAAAATGGAGTGTGAAAAAAATCTGAAATTTTCAATTTTTTTTTTTTTTAATGGCATAAATGTGCTTATGGGGAGAAACATACATCAATACATGTGATGGGGACAAAGATGGTCATAGGATGTGCTAGAAATAACAGTTAAATCTCCTTTAAATCACACACCTTTTCATGTGAAAATATTAGGTTGTCAAGGAAGTTCTTGCGGGATTTTTAATTTTGGTTTCAAAAGTATTTTCAAATTAATTTTCGTTAAAATACTTTGACTTTATATATCATTTTAAAGCCCGTTTTTCGCTCTATCTAATTGTGTTACTCTTCTTCTTTTTGAATTAGGCCATTTTTTCCCCATATGTTGAATACAACATGGACAAAAAGCAAATTCACACAATTTTCTTATTTAATTTCAAGCTAGGCTGAAAAGCTGCTGAAACAGTTCACAATATCAACGATGTGTTTGGCCCAGGAACCACTAATGGTGGTTCAAGAAATCTTGTAGTGGTGACGAGAATCTTGAAGATGATAAGTGTAGTGGTCGGCCATCAGATGTTGACATCGATCAACTAAGAGCCTTAGTGACAGCCAATCCACACACAACTGTTCGAGAGCTTGCTTCTGAATTAGACGTAACACATATGACAATTTCCAACCACTTGAAAGAGATTTGAAAAACAAAAATTGTTGAGAAATGGGTGTCACATGAATTGAATGCCAACCAAAAGAAACGCTGTTTTGAAGTGTCGTCTTCCCTTCTTTTACACAACAAGAACGACCCGTTTCTGGACCAGATTGTGACTTGTGATGAAAAATGGATTCTTTACGACAACTGGCGACACTCAGCTCAGTGGTTGGACATCGCTGAAGCTCCACAGCACTCCCTGAAGCCAAATTTGCATCAAAAGAAGATCATGGTGACTGGTGGTGTGTGGTTGGTCTCATCCATCATAGCTCTTTGGATCCAGGCAAAACCATTTCGGTGGAGAAGTACTGTCAGCAAATGGATGAAATGCATAAGAAACTCTGACAACAGCCAGCATTGGTCAATAGAAAAGGACCAATTCTTCTCCATGACAATGTTCGGCTGCATGTTGCACAACTAACCCTGCAGAAGTTGAACAAATAGGGTTACAAAACTCCACCTCATCCGCTATACTCACCAGACCTCTCGCCTACCGACTACCGCTTTTTCAAGCATCTCGACAACTTCCTGTATGAGAAATGCTTCAAAAACCAAGAGGATGCCAAACATGCCTTCAACGACTTCATTGCCACCAGAACACAGGATTTTTATGCTACTGGCATAAATAAACTTGTTTCACGTTGGTAAAAGTGTGTTGATTCTGATGGTGTTTATTTCGATTAATAAAGTTTTGTTTGAGCTGAGATATGTGCATCTGAATTTAAAGGTTAAAAACTGCAAGAACTTTCTTGACAACCTAATATTTCAAAATTTTTTTTCTTTTTTCTTACTGAAAAGGCTTCTCCCATCGTTTTAAGTGCATACTACAAAACAAATTGGCCAAGATCAGTCCAGATGAGAGTAAGATGGAGAAGGGAGGGAGGTGAGAAAAAAATTAAAGCATTCTTTCAGTCTACCCCTGAAGACAGAAAGTGAATGAGAGGAGAAAGTGAAAGGTGTCTGTATCTGTATATAAAATGGACGTTTGTGTGAGTGTGTGTGTGTGTGAGAGAGAGAGTGAAGGTGTGTGTTGTCATGTATGTATCAAGTTGAGTAAATAGTAAACAACGTTTTGAATCATGAAGAATTTGTACCAGAGTTTTGAGGTTTTTTTACACATTTTTTTTGCAACTGCCTGATAATACAGACATAGACATGCCCAAATGCATCAGTAAATTAACATTGGTATTTTTTTCACTGTTATTACAATCAGCTGAGCAATTTTGCTATTCAACTTCAAAAAAGGACGTAATGCAGCTGAAAATGCTCATGATATCAACAAAACATTTGGTGAGGAAATGACCAATGAGTGGTCAGCTCTTAAAATGGTTTAAACAATTTTGCAGTGGCGACCTCAGCCTTGAAGATTGTGAGTGCAATGGACGCCCATCTGTTATTGATGAAGGTCAGTTAAAGGCTGTCATTGCAAAAGATCCATGTAAAACCATTCAAGAACTGGCACAAGAACTTCACTTTATCACCACTGACCAGCTGTCTGCTGTATCAAATATTTTGACCTCTATTAATTCCTTTGGGAATTCTTTGACCAACTGCTTTGCTTAATTGTTTTATTTGTTTTTTAAATCTTTATTCTTTCTCTAAGACTTAAGATATTTTCTTTGAAACCAAAGTATTTTTCACTTCCTACCCCTGTATATGGTTGCCATCGGGCAAGTTGGCAACCTGACCAATCCGCCACTGTATGCATACATACATACATACACACACACACACATACATACATACATACATACATACATACACACATACATACACATATACATGCACAAACAAATGCGGTTGAAGACATTCTTGCATAAATTTGTATACACTTTGTTTAATATCTATTCAGGAGTATGGAATTAATTCTGCTGAGTACCATTATGCTGATACAATTAGAGGAGAAAATAGCATCCATGAACTACATTTTGGAATTGCCTGTGAAAATCTAGTAAGTTTTTTTGAAATACTTAATCTGTAACTGAGATTGGAATCTTTCCATTTTCATTAATATGCAATTAGTTGGAGAGAGATGGTATGTGTTTATAGCATGCATACAGGCACAGCCATAGCTGTGTGGTAAAAAAAGTCACTTTGTAACCACATGGCGTCAGGTTCAGTCCCACTGTGTGGAAGCCCATATATGTATATATGTGTGTGTGTGTATATATATATATATATATATATATATATATATGTGTGTGTGTATATATATATATATATATATATATATATATATATGTGTGTGTGTGTGTATATATATATATATATATATATATATATATATATATATGTATGTATGTATGTATGTATATTACTGGTGAAGGCCTGTTTATAAAGTTACCCTGGATTTCTTGCTATAAAGAGTATCTTTATGGCGTATCATCAGACAATAAGACTTGTTGGCCTCTTTAAAGTACTCTGAAGAGGCCATAGGCCAACAAGTTTTAATGTCCGATGATATGCCAGAAAGATACTCTTTATAGCAAGAAATCCAGGGTAACTTTATAAACAGGCCTTCACCAGTAATAAATATAGACTGCTCTACTTCTTAGAGTGTACTTCTCTGTTTTTATGTTTTTCTAAAAAAAAAAAAGATATATATATATATATATATATATATATATATATATATATATATATATATATATATATATATATATATAAGGAAGTAAAGTTGTAAGATACCACATGAATGGAAATATATATGAAAGAAGGTTTGAAAATACAATTTTAAAAATGTTTATTCACTTGACTGGTTTCACTTTTTTAGAAAAAGATTGTCAAAAGTAAAATGTAAAGCTTTGTACAAGCTTTGTTGTGTTAAGTACTGGTTGTCACAAAAGTATTAGAATACATATATACATTCTTTGATAATAAGAAAATGTTAAAAACAGTTAACAAGAAAGTATTTAAGAAAGTATTCAACAAAAAGTATGAGGAGTTCAATAAAAATCATGTTTGTTTGGGGATCTTTTTTAAAACGGGGGCCACATTTTTCATTAATGTTTTACGTAGTGTTTTTGGTACCGAAAGACTTTCAAACTTCGTATACTTATCTATTTTGTGTTATAGAACAGAAAAATATTTTTGTATTCGAATTTATTTCATGTAAAAAATAGTCTTATTTCGATAATTTCAACCAATCACTGACAAGTATTCAGTTGTTTACATTTACTCCTTTGGCTCATTAAGCGATGTAAAGCGTATTTAATCTCCATACCTTCGTTTTATTTGCTTTTTTCATTTTAAATTTGTTTAACCCTAACCCTAACCCTAGGGTTAGTGTTAGGGTTAGAGTTAGGGTTAGGGTTAGGGTTAATTGTTTCAGAATCGTTTGTTTATGTAGTCGGCACATAATGTATATCGGCTGAATGGACGTCAGTGATTGGTTGAAATTACAGAAATACGACAACTTTAACATGGAATAATTTATGGATTTCTTTTTTTTTTAAGAAGACTAAGAGAAAAAGATGTTTTATATGACACATTCTACCAGTGTTCCAATTTTCAAAGTGTTTCGTTAATGAAAAATGTGGCCCCCGTTTTAAAAAAGATCCTTGTTTGGTAGTATATATATATATACACACACAGAAGGAGATACATGCACACACCTACACACACCACTCCGACAATTACTAATCACATTCACACACACATATACAGATACACAGATACACACACAAACATGCAAATTCAACACAACCCACACAAACACACATGCAAATATGCACACTTATGTACACACACATACACACACACAAACACAATATGCCCATTTCCCAGTAGAAAATCACACACACTCAAAAAAAAAAACACAGAGATATACACACAATACAATCACAACAAACCTTTCAAGGTTGCTTACAAAAGTACCAATTGAGTTGATGTAATCAAATTCTGCATCTTCTAAAAAGCTGCTGACCTTGTGCTAAAATTAGAAAAAAATATTATTATTTTTAATTTTTACAATTATAATTATTATTTTTATAATCAATATTATTTCCTCAGTTTCATGAAAGCAGAATAATTGTATAGGAAAAAATTCATTACCACCTTCGTTGCACAGGTCAGTATGGTGCAAAGAATAGGAAAAAGAGCATGGACGACTGATAGAGGTTAATGCTTGTGATAAAGCATATGAATGATTGAATGATAGGGAGATAAGTCATAACAGAAATGAGAGAATATCAAAAAGGTAATGAGGGGACGAAGATGGAAGTTTAACAGGGTCATATTGGATGAGAGGTGGAGGCGCAATGGCCCAGTGGTTAGGGCAGCGGACTCGCGGTCATAGG
>NC_142946.1:48826727-48841727 GCF_046866305.1 Octopus bimaculoides
GATATAACTTTTTGTGATTGAGGACAAGTACAGCAAAATATCTCTAGATATGATTCTACATTATTTATTTTGAATTATATTGATCTCTGCATTCTTGTGCATACTGACAAAAGCATCTTTTTTGATTCTTCATAAAAATGTATTTATCATTTTGAATTGAATTTTGAATTTGGTTAATTTTGATTCATAAGGGTCCATGTGGTTAAGCAGTTCACTTACCAACTGTATGCTTTCCGGTTCATTCCCACTGCTTGGCACCTCGGGCTAGTGTCTTCTTCTATAGCCTTGGAACAACCAAAGCCTTGTGAGTGAATTTAAAAGAGAGAAACTGAAAGAAGATCATCCTATATGTATATATATATAAACGTGTGTGCATGCTTGTGTGTGTATTTGTTTCATTAAGGAATAAATTATAAATCAGCATCAATATCGTACAACTGACATCTCATATCATTATCACTCTTCCATAGAAAACATGTCTGGCCTGGGCAAATATTACCTTGTTTGTAAAAAGGGTTGGGTTGGGGACAGGAAGAGCATCTGGCTGTGGAAAAACCTGCTTCAGCTAATTCCATCTAAACAATGCAGGCATCGAAAGATGGTTGTTGAAGATGATTGTCTTGGAATCTGAATTAGAAACTAAAAGATCACAGTTAGAATACTTTTGTTGTAAATAATATGAAAGAAAAATCTCTGAATCTCTGGAAAATATGGTTTACTGATTATGGTTGAAGAATTTAAAAGAAAAAATAAACTCTCTGATCCCGAAAAGATGAGATGGTCACAGATAAAACATTTTGAAAACAATGATGATTATGATAATGATTCATTTTCACTTATGAGAAAAATAGTTTCTGGTTCCATAAAAAAAAAATAGGATGGTTGAGATTAAAATATTATCATTCTTTGGAGTGCTTAATTAGCATAAATAAATAAATTCTGATTCTTTGATTACCATTGAGATTTGCATATTTTTCATGCATTTGCAAAGAATGATTCTGAAAAATATCTATTTTGAACCATAAAGGAAAGAATCCTAACAAACAACAACAGAGATTCAGTCAACTTTGTACTCAGCACAGTCTTGCAACACAGTTGCATGTTACTGCACAGTTTCACTGAAAATCCACGAAAACGACGACTAGACTGGTAACTGTACCATTGACCCCGGTCAATATTTTATTTTGTTGTCACTATGTCTGACTTTACAGGACAGTTGTCTCAATTTTTTTTTTTTTGTATTGATTGGGGTACAAACAGTCTTAACCACAGCTGTTTGTATCCTTTTTCTAAAAATCAATAATCTTGTAATATAAACATAATTTTATTTGTTCTACATATGTAAAAAAAAAAACCCATGAAATATGCTTGTTGTTCTTTTTCTCCTTTTTTCTTATTGCTGTTTAACTTGGTTCTAGGCAAATACCTCTGCTGTAAATTCCACCACAGAAAATTCCACAGAAAATTCCACAGAAAATTCCACAGAAAATTCCACAGAAAATTCCACAGAAAATTCCACCACAATGAATTTCACAATAGGTAAAATCCACCATGGTAAATTCCACCCGCTAATGATCACCATTGTCAGTTTCTCTAGACTGTGGGTCTGTCTATCTCTCAAGTCTTAAGAAGAGAGAGAGAGAGTCTGAAGGTGAGATAGAAAATAATCTTTATAATCTACTTGAATGAAATGGAATTTACTGGTCACCATTTATGCTAGGGAAAATGCTTAGCAGCATTTCATCCAACTACGTTCTGGGTTCAAGTGCTGCCAGGGTTAACTTTGCCTTTCATCTTTTCATTCAGGTGTTGATAAAATAGAGTTAATCTCTAGTTTGTCACCCGGTCATAAAAATAAAAAATAATAGTGTAATCGGTGTAACACAATGTGTAGTAATAGACTAGAGAAGAAGAGATTGATGATGATGCATTGTTGCAAGTCATTGAAGCCGATCCAAAGCAAACTGCACGCCAACTTGTGGTACAGTTTGGCATCTCCCATGTCACGATCATCAACCACCTGCGTCATCTCGGCAAGGTCAGCAAGCTTGGAAAATGGGTGCCACATGAATTAACTGAAGCGAACAAACAAGCACGTGTCACTGCATGTCAAAGTCTGCTCTGGCGAAGCCAAAGATTCGATTGGTTGGAGTCAGTAATTACTATGGATGAAAAGTGGGTACTGTACTCCAATGTGAGGCGCAGACGATCCTGATGTAGCAAAGGTCAACAGCCAAAACCTTCGCCAAAAAGGACCGCTTGTGCAAAAGAAGGTTATGATCTCAGCTTGGTGGGATTGCTGTGGTGTGATCATGTCGGATCTTCTTCCACGCAGTACCACCATTGACAAGGATGTCTACTGCGACCATCTAAAGATCATGCTGGCCGAAAAGCACTCAAATTTGAAGAAGATAATTTACCACCAAGACAACACGGCAGCACATCATGCAAAGAAGACATCAGAGAAGCTGAAAGAGGCGGGCTGGGAGATTATGGTGCACCCACCATATTCTCCTGACCTTGCCCCTTCTGACTACCACTTATTCTCTATCTTACAATGCGTGATTGGTGATACAGAGCTCAAAAACGAAGAAGATGTGAAATCGTTCCTTTACGACTTTATTGATTCAAAGCCATGCAATTTCTGGATGAAAGGATTCAAAACTTTGCCTGAAAGATGGCAAAAGGTGATCGATAACGAGGGTGATTACCTTTTGGATTGATTGTTTTTTGTTGTTTTTATAATTGTTAATAAAGTAATATGTTAAAAGTATCCAAGAACTTTCTTGAGTACATACATATATGTTTGTGTGTGTGTGTGCATATACATGGTTGTGTGAGTGTGTATGTATGTAGAGGTTGTGAATGTAGGAGGTTTATGTCTATGTATTGTGAGAATATGGTTGTGTGTATATTTTTATATATATATTTTATATATTTTTTTATGTCTTAAATCTTTTTTCTTTTTTTTATTTTTCTACCTATTACAGTTACTTACCTTATATTTAACGGTTTTTCATAGCATCTGTTGCCATTAATAGCCAACAAGAATGTATGGTAGCTCTTCGCTCTGGCATTCAAAAGTCTGAGTACTATAATGACAACCTTTTACTGCTTGCTCTAATTTATAACTTAATAATTACAGAGGCATCAAGCTGTTAGATCAGGTTATGAAAGTTACGGAGAGGGTCATAGCCCAACTAATTAGGGAGCAAATCAATTTAGATGAGATGCAGTTTGGGTTCGTGCCAGGTAAAAGCACCACTGATGCCATATTTCTAGTAAGACAGCTGCAGGAGAAATATCTAGCCAAGGATAAACCTCTGTACCTGGCCTTCGTTGACATGGAGAAAGCCTTTGACAGGGTCCCCCGATCCCTTATCTGGTGGTCAATGAGGAAACTTGGGATAGAAGAATGGTTAGTGAGAGCTGTGCGAGCCATGTACAGAGATGCTGTCAGTAAGGTGAAGGTTGGAAATGAGTACAGTAATGAATTCCAGGTAGAGGTAGGGGTCCACCAAGGTTCCGTCCTCAGCCCCCTCCTATTTATCATAGTCCTCCAGGCGATCACAGAGGAATTCAAAACAGGTTGCCCCTGGGAGCTCCTCTATGCTGATGACCTTGCACTAATTGCGCAGTCACTATCAGAACTAGAGGAGAAGTTTAAGGTGTGGAAGCAAGGACTAGAATCGAAGGGCCTTAGAGTCAACCTAGCATAAACCAAAATCCTAATAAGTAGGAAGGTAGATAAAACACAAACCCCTTCAGGTAGATGGCCCTGCTCAGTATGCAGTAAAGGAGTAGGTAGTAACTCTATAAGATGTACCCGGTGCAAGCTATGGACACATAAGAGGTGCAGCAATATCAAAGGCAGATTAACTACAAAGTTAGTCTTTGTATGTGGCAGATGTTCAGGTGCAATAAACACTGTGAACAAACAGGAAACAACTTCTATCTCATTCCAGGGAGAAAAACTAGAGGTAGTTGATAGCTTCCGCTATCTGGGTGACCAAGTTAGTAGTGGGGGTGGGTGCGCTGAAAGTGTAACTGCTAGAATAAGAATAGCCTGGGCCAAGTTTAGAGAGCTCTTACCTCTGCTGGCGACAAAGGGACTCTCACTCAGGGTAAAAGGCAGACTGTATGACGCATGTGTACGAACAGCAATGCTACATGGCAGTGAAACATGGGCTGTGACTGCTGAGGACATGCGTAAGCTCGCAAGGAATGAAGCCAGTATGCTCCGCTGGATGTGTAATGTAAATGTGCATACCCGTCAGAGTGTAAGTATCTTGAGAGAAAAGCTGAACATAAGAAGCGTCAGTAGTGGTGTGCAAGAGAGACGATTGCGCTGGTTTGGACATGTGGTGAGAATGAATGAGGATAGCTGTGTGAAAAAGTGCCACTCCCTAACAGTTGAGGGAACCCGTGGAAGAGGTAGGCCCAGGAAGACCTGGGCTGAGGTGGTGAGGCAAGACCTTCAAACATTGGGCCTCACCGAGGCGATGACTACTGACCGAGACCTTTGGAAATGTGCTGTGCGTGAGAAGACCCGGCAAGCCAAGTGAGATCGTTGCCAGTGCCCCTGGACTGGCTCTTGTGCGGGTGGCACATAAGATGTACCATCCTGAGCATGACCGTTGCCAGTACCACCTGACTGGCCTTGTAGGATTTTCAAGCGAGATCGTTGCCCGTGCCCCTGGACTGGCTCTTGTGCGGGTGGCACATAAAAGACACCATTTCGAGCGTGGCCGTTTTCGTGCGGGTGACACGTAAAAGCACCCACTACACTCTCTGAGTGGTTGGCGTTAAGAAGGGCATCCAGCTGTAGAAACTCTGCCAAATTAGATTGGAGCCTGGTGTAGCCATCCGGTTGCACCAGTCCTCAGTCAAATCGTCCAACCCATGCTAGCATGGAAAGCGGACGTTAAACGATGATGATATATATATATATATATATATATATATATATATATATATATACATACACACACATACATACTCTTCCACCATACCATAGGGCCAACCAAAGCCTTGTGAGTAGATCTAGTAGATGGAAACTGAAAGACCTCCATATGTATGTATGTATGCTTTTGCGTGTGTGTGTGTGCATGTATATGCACATGTATATGTGTGTTGGTGTTTGTGTGTATATACACACATACATTATGTGGGCAATGTTTTCAACCGAGATGTTACAATCGTGTGTATGTACATATATTTACTTGATTGCTAACATTTATTAGTGGTTTTTCCCACTGTGCTGATGTGCCATCCTCTATCATTAATAAAATTGTCAGCATTTTTGTACATATATAATTACCCATCAGAGGAATTTACAGCATGAGTGACAACTCAGTAATTATAGATGTTAATGCTTATGCGATGTATATGGACGAGGACAGCTGCATAAAGAAGTGCGATGCTCTAATTGTGGAAGGCACCTATGGAAGGAGTAAATCAAAGAAGTGCGACGAAGTGGTGAGAAAGGATCTTTGCATACTGAACCTCATTAGCAAAAGGACAAGGGACTGGGGGATGTGGCAATTTGCTGTACTTAATAAGACATATCAAGCTAAGTAAAATTGCTGTCTTAGACACATATTGGCTCATCCTTTCAAGTGCCAGTGCCACTTAAAAAGCACCTGTGCCAGTGCTGCATCAATGCACCCATGCCAGTGCTGCATAAATGCACCTGTACCAGTGGCGCATGAAAAAGTACCCAACATACTCTGTAAAGTAGTTGGTGGTAGGAAGAGCATCCAGCCATTGAAACCATGCCAAGTCAGACAGCTGGAGTCCGAACAGCTCTCTGATAGTCAGCTCTATGTCAAAGCGGATGTTAAACAATGATGATGATGATGAGGTTAGCCATAATCTGGAACATAACTGAGAGCCACCTAAACACAAACATGCACACACACACACGCACTCACATATATATATATACACACACACAGAGGCATATATATATATATATATATATATATATATATATATATATATAATATAAATAATATATAAATATATGCGTATATACATACACATATGTACATACCTACATATATATGTATGCATATATGTGTACAGGACATCAAAAAACGTAGACAGAATGAGAAACGAGAGCATAAAAAACAAAAACATAGAAAACAATCTTTTTACGAACAACGAAAAAACAAACAGAGAAATGAGACATGCGACATAAAGAACATTCCCTTCATTAGTTGTCCCCTATTTTATCTACTCCACGTTTCGAAGGTAAGGACAAGATGCGATTTCATTAAAACAGTCCTTCCTGCAAGGCAAATTAAATAAAATTTGGGATTTTTTGCAGAGGGTGAAAGTGGTAACAAAAACAGGACAGTGAGAACAAAACAGTAAAAACAAACAGTGAGGGCTGTTAAGACAAGACGATGTGAAGTAGTGAATGCTGGAAAAACGGGCTTTGAGAAGAGACAGATAAAAGCACATCTTGTCTTTAGGAACGAAGTGGAAGAAACAAAGATGGATGGCCATTGGTCACGTGTGAGCAACGAGAGAGTCAAGGAGGAAGAGTGAGAGAGAGGGAAAGGTGAAGGGGAGAGGAAAACAGAAAGGAAGAAGAACAAGAAAAAGCCAAAGAAAACCACTACATCAGACCTAAAAGGCTCTTAAACAAACCGAAAAATCCAGTAAGCGAGAAAACTTCAACCAAGTTCAAAAAGTTAACAGAACAAATGACAGATGGTTATGTGCAAACCCTTCTGAAGGTCCAAGTGTTATACATATATAATTTCCTGCAATTGTCATGGTTTTAGGGGTTGTCAGCAATGAAGGACATGTGATGCCTCCTTACTTCTTGCCTTAGAGTTAACTCTGCCGCCTACATTGAGGTCCTGGAAATAATTGTTAAGCCCTGGATAGATGGTGTATGCAATGGAAGGTCATGTATGTTTCAGTAAGACTCTGCACTATCACACATGGCTCTAGTAACACAGGAACAGATGGCTGAAAATTTTCATGATCATTTGGCCTCCTAATTCCCCAGATTTCTATCCATTGGACTGTTACCTGTGGAGCGTTGTTGAGAGAGAGTTCAATGAACACACTCATAACACCAAAGATTCTTTGAAAGCTGCCATAGTCAGAGTAATGTCCAAAATGAACCAGGACCACTTGATTTGAGCTTGTAGAGGATTTAGATCTCAAATAGAGGTGGCTGTTGAAGCTGAAGTTGGTTTTATTGAATAACATTATAGAAAAGAAGTTTTTTTTTTTATCCTCATAGCAATTTTTGATAAATAAAGTTATTTATTATATACCTGTTTTTTTTTTATAAACACAAATCTGTCCTCAAATATCTTATGCACCCTGTATAGTCATTCCTACAGATGTGTACCTCACCCCAAGATTTTGTTGCTTCATAACTTCCAGGAAAATGGATACTTTTTAACAAAATTTTCAACAGATACCACTTAGATGCTGTAGATTCAAAGTATGTTGGGATTTGCCGGAAAATATTTTACTGAGTGGTTAGAGAGAAGTGTTTCAGAAAATTCACATTACTCAACATTTTCCCCTCATAACTTTCAAGAAAATAGGTATTTTTTAATGAAATTTTATACAAATACCTTTCAAACTGCATAGATTACAATTACAAAGAAATATGTTGGGAAAATTTTATGCAAGGGTTAGGGCGTGGGGAAAGGAGTTTTGGATCAGGCGGCCCACATAAGTTGGAATTGCTCTGTTTTGACAGGGTGGGGTAGGAGGGTTCCAATTTGTTTTCCCCCGCAACCTTTGAAATGATGGGAGGTATCTTTTTATGAAAAAAAAAGTTTTGAAAATTTATGATTTTTTAAAATTCCAATTCCCCCCCCCCCCCCCCCCAACTCCGAACCAATTTTGAGCTTTTTCTTTTTTTGCACTATGCACTTAAAACCCATAGGAGAAACCTTTTCAGTTAAAAAAAAAATTGTTAATATTTTCAGAGGAAAAAGGTGTGATTTAAGGGAGATTTGGCTATTGTTTCTAGCACATTCCAAGACCACTCTCCTCGTTTCTTTCTCACTCTCACATCTATTGGTGTTTTTCAATATTTTCCCCCATAAATACATTTATGCAATGAAAAAATGGAAAATTTTAAATTTATGTTTTTTTTTTGTAACCCCACTCCCAGATGTTTTCGTTTATAATTTTAGAATATTGGACAGCATGAGAAGGTCATTCCTGGGATTTACCCAGAGTGATTTAAAAATAGAGGTATGTAAAAGAGTATTTACTTTGATAGAATAATTTTCTGTGAGGAAATATTTTTTCTTAAACACAAACATGCACACAGCCTCGCTTGGTTGGGATGAGCTTAAAAATTTAAATTATTATTTTATTATTTTTTTTTTGCTTATATACAGCAATCGACCATGCATGTTACTTCCTACTCATCATTCCATAAAATGTGTTTATGGGGAGAAAAATATTGAAAAACATCAATAGATGTGAGAGTGAGAAAGAAACGAGGGTGGTCTTTGGATGTGCTAGAAACAACAACCAAATCTCATTTAAATCACACATTTTTTCCTCTGAAAATATCAACAACTTTTTTTTTAACTGAAAAGGTTTTTCCCATAGTGTGGAGTGCAAAAAAACAATTGGCCAAAATCGGTCCGGAGTGGAGTGGTGGAGTGAAAAAAATCATGAATTAAAAAAAATTTCTTTTTTTTTTCATAGATGCCCCCCATCATTTCGAAGGCTGTTGTGAAAGAAAGAAAAATTGGAAAAGTCCCCGCCAAAACAGAGAAATTCCAACTTATGTGGGCAGCCTGATCCGAAACTCCTCTTGCCACCTCCATGCAAGAAATTTTCCCAACAAATTTCTTTGTAATCGTAATCTATGCCGTTTGAAAAGTACTTGTGTTAAATTTCATTAAAAGATACTCATTTTCCTGAACGTTATGAGTGTGAAAATGTCGGATTGTGTGAATTTTCCAAAACCCTTCTCCCTAACCCTCAAAAAATTTTTTCTCAACAAATCCCTCTACATTATTTACATTTTACGGATATTTGTCCTCATCTTGTTTGTTGTTAACACAACATTTCGGCTGATATACCCTCCAGCCTTCATCAGGTGTCTTGAGGAAATTTCGAACTTGGGTTCTCATTCCTAAGGTATTTTTCGATGTTGTTATAAATAATAATAATAATAATAATAATAATAATTATTATTATTATTATTATTATTATGCCCACAGGCATATGGCGTAGTGGTTAAGAGTGCGGGCTACTAACCCCAAGATTCCAAGTTTGATTCCAGGCAGCGACCTGAATAATAATAATAATAATAACAACAACAACAACAACAACATCGGAAAATACCTTAGGAATGAGAACTGGTTCGAAATTTCCCCAAGACACCAAGATGAAGGCTGGAGGGTATATCAGATGAGAACAAATATCCGTCAAATGTAAATAATGTACATAATTCCTCATCTCTTAACTATAGAATTGTGAAATCCCTCTACATACTCTTAATTTACAGCATCTAAGCGGTATTTGTTGAAAATTTTGTTAAAAAGTATCCATTTTTCTGGAAGTTATGAGGCAACAAAATCGGGGGGTGGGGGTACACATCTGTAGGAATACCTATAAAGACCCCCCCCCCCCATTGTTCATGAATAACCATAAGATTGCACTTGGAAAGTTCCCCTGAGACACAAGTCCGGGCAAGGTTGTTTATGGAAGACTAGCATACCAGCCGACCCTCCTCACGCCACCGAAAGGCAAAAGGGGCCGATACAGCTTGGCACCAGTGATGTTTTCAACTCATTTCTACAGCTGAGTGAACTGGAGCAACGTGAAATAAAGAGTCTTGCTCAAGAACACAACACACAGCCCGGTCCGAGAATCGAACTCACTACCTTATGATTGTGAGCCCAACGCTCTAACCACTGAGCCATGCGAGGTAGGGTAGGTAGGTAGGTAGGTAGGTAGGGTGTGTGTAAATGGAATTGTCATGTAATAGATTACATTATATATCTGTTCAAACATCTGATTCAGGGCTAAATAAATGCCGCAGAGAAATATTCTGAAGTGGGTAAAACATGACGATACAACGAGAACGTCCTCTCTCATCACGCAAGAAGCTCGTTCAGTTGACGATCTAAGTTGTTCATATGTACTGAGAATGTAATAGACATGTTGTCTATTTCGTAACTTATTTTTGCAGAGAAATCTTTACGACATTTTGATCGGTTGATAAAACTGACAATTATTACAGCTATTTTTTTGTCTTGCCTTCTTCACTTTGAAAAACAAACACGTGCGTGTTTTAAATATCAATAGCACAGTAAATTTACCAGACACGTTTTACTCTTTGTCATAAAAATAAACCTATTCTCAGCGCCTCCTACTACTCTTATCTTGTCTTACGGGGAAGTTATTAATTTTTACACTTATTACTAGATAACTAAATCGGAACCGGATTTCAAAACAGAAACATTGACTCACACTAAAGCTTTCCTAGAAGTATAAAAAGAAAAACGAAACTAGTCGTTTAAATGACTGTCGTTTCTCTCAGAATCTTTTGCATAATGTAAAACCCAGAATTTAAATCATTTACTACAAAAAGTGAGGAAACATCGCTGACATGAACTTAAGTAAACATAAGAAAACTCGTTTGAGATTGCCTAACTTCTTTAAATTCTGAGAAGGGTGTTGTTAAATAACAAGGATTATGTTTCGTCTTCCGCAATCATAACATCAGTGAGTATAAGGTATTTGTTATTGTTTGTACAAATCGATCGGTGTATAGATTTAAAGTGTTCATTTTCCCGGACGAAAGTTTATCTACTTTCGCTATGTTATAGCCACCATTTAATGAATAACCATATTTTCCTTGTGGACTTCCTTCGATTCCTATTTTACTCTACGGGATCTCTATAGTCATTCACTGTATTTATATAAAATGAA
Organism: Octopus bimaculoides; assembly: GCF_046866305.1. Taxonomy (NCBI): domain Eukaryota; kingdom Metazoa; phylum Mollusca; class Cephalopoda; order Octopoda; family Octopodidae; genus Octopus; species Octopus bimaculoides. Next base: position 48,837,669 of record NC_142946.1, read on the forward strand.
ATATTATTAGAAAATGAATAAAAAATATCTTGTGTATTGTAGAAGTATAAGCAATTTATTTCACATAAATTTTATGGACCTCTAAGGTTTCTTTAGGCCACTGTTGAGAACCACTGCTGGTTGTAGGGCAGTCTTAGGCGTTGTGGTACTAAATTTGTTGATGGTCACAGTGACTGTTCAACCAAGTAGTAGTTTAATCTTTTTTATTCCAGCAATGGCCCAAGCTTCTTTCGAAATCCTGATTTTATAGTTTAACATTCTAGTGGTGTTGGTTACTAGTATTCACTTTCTCACAAACAAATGTTGGCGATCTTTTGGTTTCCTAATGCACAGAAACACCTGTTGCTTGTAAATTCCCTAGTGGAGTTTTTGAGACGGCTGTCCCTCGAAGTCCCATACCGCATGAAGTTTATACAACGGATCTTATGATGTCCACTGCTTTTGATTTCGCTTCTTCCTAGTTCGCAAATTTATCAGCACAAATTTATTTCTCATAATGCACTCTATTATTCATGATCTTAAATACCCTAGTCTTGTCCCTGGATAATCTTTAGGCAAAGGTGAGTAAAGCCCGTGTCTGACGTAAAAGCTTCTTGATTCTTCGTTGTCTACCTTTTATCATTTTGTTGCCACCTGTCGTATAGATATCAAGGTGATCTCGTTTCTATTTAATGAAACATATTGTGTATCTTAAAACTACAATTTTAGGAGCAACGATTACTAACCCCTAAGTAAATGATAAAATAAATTTTGGCCGACACATAGAGAGAGCAATTGGAACAGGGGACTTGCCATTTGAAGGCGTCGTAAAGCGAAAGGGACAGAGAGAGAGAGGAATGTTGTGTGTGTGTGTGTTGATGGGGTTTGTGTATGTGAAAGTGTTTTGCTGGTGTGTGTATGTGATTGAGAGAGAGAGAGAGAGCGAGATAACTGAATTTTTTTTATTTACTTTTGGAAGTGAGTGATTGACAGAAAGAGAGAGAGGTTGTTATGTATGTATGTATGTATGTGTGAATGGCTAGCTTCAGTGACACACACACGCACAAAAACATACGTACGTACACCTATGGCATACATGTTTTTTGTACGCATACATGTTCATGGTGAAGATCAGAGAGAGAGAAGGCATGTTTTTGTTTGTATGTATGTTTATATAATGGTCTGCTATGTAGAAAATGATATGGAAAAATGACAGTTGTCGAATGACATACTTTCGGTTTACGATCACTCATTGAAAAGTGGAAAATTATCCGAAGCAATCGGTATTGATATTTCGGAATAAAAATACTTTGAAAAAAAAAAAGAGTTAAAAGCAAAAAGTGGGGTGGGTTAATAAGTTTTAAAAAGCACCCCCACCCAATAAAAAACGTAATCTCTTGTTGAAAACAGAATTCGAAGTTTTTGGGAGGGGATAAAAAAAAAGGCAGGGTATTAAACATGTCTACCTGGACATTGCTGAATTGTGTCAGTATTTCAGTTTATAATCACAAACTAAAAGAATGTCTTTATTGGCAAACCCTGGTAGAATGAAAAGTTTTTTAATCAGTTCAAGTTTGGAACTCGGGGGTTTTACTTACAAAGCGTACATTGTTTTAGAAGCCATTCATTTTTCTCTTACACTACACTTGTTTTTCTTTCGCTCTCCTTCTCTCTCTCTCTCTCTCTCTCTCTATCTATTTATCTATCTGTCTATTTATCTATCTATCTATCCATTTTTTGCAAAGTTATGAGGTAACAAAGTCAGCAGAAATGGGGACACATATGTAGTTATATATATATATATATATATATATATATATATATATAATTCTTATATATATATATACAAACAATGTATGAGTATATGAATATATATGTACATGTATGTACATACCTTCATCTACATGTACATATAGATACATATCTGGGTACAGGACGTTGCAAAAGAACATGGACAAAATGATAAACAAGGTACAAAAAACAAGCAGGCCACATAGAGAACATATCCTTCTATATATATATATATATATATATATATATATATATATATATATATTTTTTTTTTTATGTGTATTTCTTCTATCTTAATGAATAAAAATTCTTCTGATAGAATAAATGGGTTAATAGAAACCAATGTAGCAAAGAACACAAAATAACTGTGGTTAGCTCCTGTTTTTAAGGTAGGAACTCCTTGAAATTTTGGGTATTTGAGTATATTTAAAAAACATTTCGCAGATAATATCTGCACACAATATGAGGCTTTTGCATCCACTAGAGAGTTCAAACAGTAATATCATTGAACCAAACGTTATTAACCCTTACCAAAATAACAATAATAATAATAATTAATTCGTTTTATTGGCCACAAGGGCTAATATCAATTAAAGACATATAAGGACAAAGACAGGACGAAGGTTACAAAAGGTTTTGTCCGAAAAGGTAGGAAAGTTCGTCTAAACAGAGGAAGAAAACGGAGAAGGATATAATAAATAAATAGATAAATAAATAGATAAATAAATAAGTAGAACTCCCAAAGGGGGAGGCGCTTCGAAAAAGGAAAGGTTACACGTGGAAAAACCCATAAAACCACGGGAGCCTGGTCAGAAAAAATAAGAAAGGGGTATAGAGCCCTTTCTCCTTTTACATTACCTTTTTTTTTTTTTTTTTTTTTTTTTTTTTTTTACAGGTGTATTCTCAGAATTGGTCCGTTTATACTGGCCATTTTTCCAACAGTCACCCATCTTTCAACGAATTTGCTATGAGACAGCACTTCCCTCTCTACTCTCATCTTCCTTTTCAAGTGGAACTTGAAAAAGTTGATGAGGCCTTGGCCAAAGAGGAAAGTGTCTGTCTTTAACCCTTTCAAACGGGTCCACCATATCACCTCTTTCGCTACAGCCACTAGGCATAGGAAAATTGCCTTGCCCTCCTGGTTAAAGGAGGTCGGCGGGTCAATTCTCACGATGGATCCAGCTGATAGCCGGATCCGTCCTACACGTGACAGTAGCTGTTCGATATAGACCCACAGGTCAGCAATGCTCGGGCACTGGACGAGTGCGTGCAGAACGGTTTCGTCGTCCTGAGCGCACCTCGGGCAGGCCCGGTTGACGGCACTTCCATGTCGGTAGAGTTTATCTCGAACAGGTAGCGCACCTCGGTAGCACTGCCAGGCGAGGGACCTTTGGAAATTATCCATGGGCCCCGGCCCGAAAGTTCTCCTGAACAGACTGCTTAGCTGATTATCCTCGACGCCTAGAGTTTCCCCGAGAACGTCGTCGCACTTTTCTCCCACTAACCCTCTATAGAAAGCTAGAGTGGATCTACTACCGATCGCACTGCCCGCCTGACTGAGGGCGGTGAGAGCTTGGCGGCACTCGAGGTGCCAAGCGCCCTTTCTCGGTCTACGTTTGATCCAGGATTGCAGCTCTGTTAAAGAAACGAGCTGCGGAAAATCGCGTCTGACGAAAGGCGACCACACCTGTTCACCGTCCAGGAAGCGCCTGAGATGTCGTAGCCTGAGCGCATGTTTGCGCATCAGCAACCACGGCATGCCAAGGCCTCCGTTCAGCGGCTGTTGACAGCAGATAGAGCGCCTGACCAGTGGTACCTGACCCTTCCACAAAAAGTTGAAGAGCAAGCGTACTATCTTGGTTAACCAGCGGTCGGGACAAGGGACGACGGTCAAACGGTAATAGATGACGGATGCGATGTACGCATTCGCTACCTCCGCTCGACCTTTCAAGGAGAGCTTCCTCTCAGCCCATTTCTGGGTGAGGTTGGCCACCCTGTTCGTCACTTCTTCCCAGTTTTTCTCCAACTGGAGGTCCGGACCGAACCAGACCCCGAGCAGTTTAACGGGTCCGTCTGTCCAGCGCCCTACGACGCTGTTGGACGGCATGGACTTGCCCCTCCAGGTGCCTAGTTGCAAGCCCATTGACTTTTCCGCGTTAATTTTCGCACCTGTCACCGCTTCATACTCGTTTAGTGTCTCGCCAATCAGGTCAATATGCCTGTGGCTCGACACCATCACGGTAACGTCGTCGGCATAGGCAGACACGCTCCTTCCACATCCCAGATCAC
>NC_142946.1:48846727-48849227 GCF_046866305.1 Octopus bimaculoides
CAGTGTCGCCTTACTGGCACATGTGACGGTGGCATGTGAAAAACAACATTCGTACGTAGTCGTTGCCAGTGCCGCCGGACTGGCTCTCGTGCAGGTAGCATATAAAAAACACCTTTTGAGCGTGGTTGTTGCCAGAACTGCCTGACTGGCCCTTGTGGCAGTGGCACATAAAAGCACCCACTACACTCTCAGAATGGTTGGCACTAGGAAGGGAATCCAGCTGTAAAAACTTTGCCAGATCAGATTGGAGCCTGGTGCAGCCTTCTGGCTCACCAGTCCTCATACTTATTTTGGCTCTTTTGTTTGAGTTACCATTCTTAGGTCAAAAGCAGGTTAATAACATGGATAAGATAATTTACTTTCCATTGTTCTCCACCATACATTCAGCTTTCCAATAGATATAAATACAAACCCTCACAGAACATTATGGGGTCAGTTGCTTTTGCTTCCACATGTAATGTATTGTTTGCTTTCTAGTAAGTAGCTTTTCCTTAGACACACATTTTATCAAGTGCGTGAGTTTTATCATTGTCTTTCTCTCTTTACCACTGTTGAATAACTGACTGCTTCACACAGCCTTTTGTATGCCTTTTTGTACACATGATGTTCAAAAGTAAATAAGCGGTAAAAGTTTCTGGGTAAAAATAGATTTCTTCATGTTGATTATAGTGAAGTATAATATACTTTCTCATGGAGTTTGAATAATCTAACAATAACAAAACCTGTTACAATTATTTGCTTCCTTCTAGTTTATTTCATTTTGATATTTGCCATTTTATATGTACCACAATAGAAAGATTCCCAGTTTTGTCAATGCTTGGTTGAACAGTCACTGTGACCATCAACAAATTTAGTACCACAACGCCTAAGACTGCCCTACTACCAGCAGTGGTTCTCAACAGTGGCCTACAAGGATCTTAGAGGTCCATAAAATTTATGTGAAATAATGAATTAGAAGGTTTTTTCACTTCCCAAACTATAACTTACCCTTCTGACTTTAGCTAAAAGAATGTTTCTAAGAAACCTGTCTCACTTCACTTCATATCAGTGATGTTTCTGTGAACAGTATCTCTGCAGAGGAAGCCTTCTCCTTTGCCACATGCTTTGTAGCCAACTCAGTACAGCATACATTTGGCAAATCTCTTCCAAATCAAGACCCCTTCGACTCTTCCAAATCCATCACCTTCTATACACATATAACAATGGAGATGCATGGCTTAGTGGTTAATGTATTAGACTCATGATCGTAAGATTGTGGTTTCAATTCCTAGACCAAGCAATGTATTGTGTTTTTGAGCAAAACACTTCATTTCATGTTACTCCAGTTCATTCAGTTGGCAAGAATGAGTTGTAGCTGCAATGGACTAGGATCCTTGGGAAACTGGCACTATGTGAGTCTATATGACTTGGAAAAGAGCTTTTATATACATATGCTATGTGTGAAAATGTCTCCACTCACTTCAAACCAACAAAGCCACTGGCCTGAAAGTGTCCTATTATTTTCACACATTGTGTCACAGAGCTATCTCCTATACTCAACAAGACCTTCAATTCCCCAATTTTTATCATTAAAATAAAATAAATGCGCCCTTTTAAAGCCTAGCCAGGCTCATGGGCTCGGTTTCCCAGTTTCAATGGCGTATGTGTTCCCCAGCTGGACGGGACGCCAGTCCACCGCAGCGTTACTCATTTTTGCCAGCTGAGTGGACTGGAGTAACGTGAAATGAAGTGTTTTGCTCAAGATCACAACGCGTCACCTGGTCCAGGAATCGAAACCACAATCTTACGATCATGATGCTGACACCCTAACCACTAAGCCATGCGCCTCCACACAATTTTTATCATTACAGGGATCTATTGTGAGCTTTGAGTTGACCCTAGTACTTTTTTGTTTGGTACTTACTCTGTCAGTCTCTTTTACAAAACTGCTAAGTTACAGGGGCCATAAATACACCAATGCTACATGTTTACACTAAATTCCATCTTAACTTGTATCCCTTAAAATACAACATATTTATCCTTTAATCCTCTGACTTCTAAAACATTATCATAGTAAGAGACTGTATTTCCTAAATTTTTCAAAACTATTGGTGTGTTGTAGAAGCTTGTTTCATTAGATTTACTAGAGTTTATCATTAGGTTTACTAAAGAGCTGATGTAAGTTTGTGGTTAAATTTAGAAAAATAACTAGTAACTAAATGACCTGTTAAGTTTGTGTGACTGTTATTTTAAAGTTGAATACAGATAATGCATTGATAAGGTTTCAGTTTAATATGGTTAAAATCTGACAATATATTTTGATACAGCTCATCTATCTATCTAGAAAGCACAGTCTAATGAGGTGAACTTCTTTCCTAGTACATCCAGAATATGTGATTGTCATATAATTCTATATTGTCGTATGTCGCAACAGTTACACCAAAAGAACTGTTAGGGCTGGGTTGTTTTCTTCTGTTTTTTTTGTTTTTTTAACCCAGGCAAAATATTTGTCAAAATGTAG